>NC_091321.1:482500-565000 GCF_038502225.1 Cherax quadricarinatus | reverse complement strand
CAGCAGGCAACATTCAGGACCATGTTGCTCGCTGTACAGCAGGTAACATTCAGGACCGTGTTGCTCGCTGTACAGCAGTCAACATTCAGGACCGTGTTGCTCGTTGTACAGCAGACAACATTCTGGACCGTGTTGCTCGCTGTACACCAGGCAACATTCAGGACCGTGTTGCTCGCTGTACAGCAGTCAGCATTCAGGACCGTGTTGCTCGCTGTACAGCAGTCAACATTCAGGACCGTGTTGCTCGCTGTACAGCAGTCAACATTCTGGACCGTGTTGCTCGCTGTACAGCAGGCAACATTCTGGACCGTGTTGCTCGCTGTACAGCAGTCAACATTCAGGACCGTGTTGCTCGCGGTACAGCAGGCAACATTCAGGACCGTGTTGCTCGCTGTACAGCAGTCAGCATTCAGGACCGTGTTGCTCGCTGTACAGCAGTCAGCATTCAGGACCGTCTTGCTCGCGGTACAGCAGTCAACATTCAGGACCGTGTTGCTCGCTGTACAGCAGTCAGCATTCAGGACCGTGTTGCTCGCGGTACAGCAGGCAACATTCAGGACCGTGTTGCTCGCTGTACAGCAGTCAGCATTCAGGACCGTGTTGCTCGCTGTACAGCAGGCAACATTCTGGACCGTGTTGCTCGCGGTACAGCAGGCAACATTCAGGACCGTGTTGCTCGCGGTACAGCAGGCAACATTCAGGACCGTGTTGCTCGCTGTACAGCAGGCAACATTCTGGACCGTGTTGCTCGCGGTACAGCAGGCAACATTCAGGACCGTGTTGCTCGCGGTACAGCAGGCAACATTCAGGACCGTGTTGCTCGCGGTACAGCAGGCAACATTCTGGACCGTGTTGCTCGCGGTACAGCAGGCAACATTCAGGACCGTGCTGCTCGCTGTACAGCAGGCAACATTCAGGACCGTGTTGCTCGCTGTACAGCAGTCAACATTCTGGACCGTGTTGCTCGCTGTACAGCAGGCAACATTCTGGACCGTGCTGCTCGCTGTACACCAGGCAACATTCTGGACCATGTTGCTCGCTGTACAGCAGGCAACATTCTGAACCGTGTTGCTCGCTGTACACCAGGCAACATTCTGGACCGTGTTGCTCGCTGTACAGCAGGCAACATTCTGGACCGTGTTGCTCGCTGTACACCAGGCAACATTCTGGACCGTGTTGCTCGCTGTACACCAGGCAACATTCTGGAACGTGTTGCTCGCTGTACAGCAGGCAACATTGTGGACCGTGTTGCTCGCTGTACACCAGGCAACATTCTGGACCGTGTTGCTCGCTGTACACCAGGCAACATTCTGGACCGTGTTGCTCGCTGTACAGCAGGCAACATTCTGGACCGTGTTGCTCGCGGTACAGCAGGCAACATTCAGGACCGTGTTGCTCGCTGTACAGCAGGCAACATTCAGGACCGTGTTGCTCGCTGTACAGCAGGCAACATTCAGGACCGTGTTGCTCGCTGTACAGCAGGCAACATTCAGGACCGTGTTGCTCGCTGTACAGCAGGCAACATTCAGGACCGTGTTGCTCGCTGTACAGCAGGCAACATTCTGGACCGTGTTGCTCGCTGTACAGCAGGCAACATTCTGGACCGTGTTGCTCGCTGTACACCAGGCAACATTCTGGACCGTGTTGCTCGCTGTACACCAGGCAACATTCTGGACCGTGTTGCTCGCTGTACAGCAGGCAACATTCAGGACCATGTTGCTCGCTGTACAGCAGGCAACATTCTGGACCGTGTTGCTCGCTGTACACCAGGCAACATTCTGGACCGTGTTGCTCGCTGTACACCAGGCAACATTCTGGACCGTGTTGCTCGCTGTACACCAGGCAACATTCTGGACCGTGTTGCTCGCTGTACACCAGGCAACATTCTGGAACGTGTTGCTCGCTGTACAGCAGGCAACATTGTGGACCGTGTTGCTCGCTGTACACCAGGCAACATTCTGGACCGTGTTGCTCGCTGTACACCAGGCAACATTCTGGACCGTGTTGCTCGCTGTACAGCAGGCAACATTCAGGACCGTGTTGCTCGCTGTACAGCAGGCAACATTCAGGACCGTGTTGCTCGCTGTACAGCAGGCAACATTCAGGACCGTGTTGCTCGCTGTACAGCAGGCAACATTCAGGACCGTGTTGCTCGCTGTACAGCAGGCAACATTCAGGACCGTGTTGCTCGCTGTACAGCAGGCAACATTCAGGACCGTGTTGCTCGCTGTACAGCAGGCAACATTCAGGACCGTGTTGCTCGCTGTACAGCAGGCAACATTCAGGACCGTGTTGCTCGCTGTACAGCAGGCAACATTCAGGACCGTGTTGCTCGCTGTACAGCAGGCAACATTCAGGACCGTGTTGCTCGCGGTACAGCAGGCAACATTCTGGACCGTGTTGCTCACTGTACAGCAGGCAACATTCTGGACCGTGTTGCTCGCTGTACAGCAGGCAACATTCTGGACCGTGTTGCTCGCGGTACAGCAGGCAACATTCAGGACCGTGTTGCTCGCTGTACAGCAGGCAACATTCAGGACCGTGTTGCTCGCTGTACAGCAGGCAACATTCAGGACCGTGTTGCTCGCTGTACAGCAGGCAACATTCTGGACCGTGTTGCTCGCTGTACAGCAGGCAACATTCTGGACCGTGTTGCTCGCGGTACAGCAGGCAACATTCAGGACCGTGTTGCTCGCTGTACAGCAGGCAACATTCTGGACCGTGTTGCTCGCGGTACAGCAGGCAACATTCTGGACCGTGTTGCTCGCTGTACAGCAGGCAACATTCAGGACCGTGCTGCTCGCGGTACAGCAGGCAACATTCAGGACCGTGTTGCTCGCGGTACAGCAGGCAACATTCTGGACCGTGTTGCTCGCGGTACAGCAGGCAACATTCTGGACCGTGTTGCTCGCTGTACAGCAGGCAACATTCTAGACCGTGTTGCTCGCTGTACAGCAGGCAACATTCAGGAACGTGTTGCTCGCGGTACAGCAGGCAACATTCTGGACCGTGTTGCTCGCGGTACAGCAGGCAACATTCTGGACCGTGTTGCTCGCGGTACAGCAGGCAACATTCAGGACCGTGTTGCTCGCGGTACAGCAGGCAACATTCTGGACCGTGTTGCTCGCTGTACAGCAGACAACATTCAGGACCGTGTTGCTCGCGGTACAGCAGACAACATTCAGGACCGTGCTGCTCGCTGTACAGCAGGCAACATTCTGGACCGTGTTGCTCGCGGTACATCAGGCAACATTCTGGACCGTGTTGCTCGCTGTACAGCAGGCAACATTCTGGACCGTGTTGCTCGCGGTACAGCAGGCAACATTCAGGACCGTGTTGCTCGCGGTACAGCAGGCAACATTCTGGACCGTGTTGCTCGCTGTACAGCAGACAACATTCAGGACCGTGTTGCTCGCGGTACAGCAGACAACATTCTGGACCGTGTTGCTCGCGGTACAGCAGGCAACATTCTGGACCGTGTTGCTCGCTGTACAGCAGGCAACATTCAGGACCGTGTTGCTCGCGGTACAGCAGGCAACATTCAGGACCGTGCTGCTCGCTGTACAGCAGGCAACATTCTGGACCGTGTTACTCGCGGTACAGCAGGCAACATTCTGGACCGTGTTGCTCGCTGTACAGCAGGCAACATTCAGGACCGTGTTGCTCGCGGTACAGCAGGCAACATTCTGGACCGTGTTGCTCGCTGTACAGCAGGCAACATTCAGGACCGTGTTGCTCGCGGTACAGCAGGCAACATTCTGGACCGTGCTGCTCGCTGTACACCAGGCAACATTCTGGACTGTGTTACTCGCGGTACAGCAGGCAACATTCTGGACCGTGTTGCTCGCTGTACAGCAGGCAACATTCTGGACCGTGTTGCTTGCGGTACAGCAGGCAACATTCTGGACCGTGTTGCTCGCGGTACAGCAGGCAACATTCTGGACCGTGTTGCTCGCGGTACAGCAGGCAACATTCCGGACCGTGTTGCTCGCGGTACAGCAGGCAACATTCTGGACCGTGTTGCTCGCTGTACAGCAGGCAACATTCTGGACCGTGTTGCTCGCTGTACAGCAGGCAACATTCTGGACCGTGTTGCTCGCGGTACAGCAGGCAGCGCGGCCAAGAAAACTTTTGTCAGGAAAATAACGCCGGGAATTGTTGATTCAACAAGAGTGCGCAAAAATTTAAGGGTTATTGGATTTTGGTGTTGGGGTGAGGTCATCCCTTCTCTCTCTCTCTCTCTTTTTTTTTTTTTTTTTTTTTTTTTTTTTTTTTTTTTACACAGGGTTTGACAAGGTTAAGGATCCCTAGCTTTATTGACAGCTATTTACAGGTTAAGGATTCCTAACTTTATTGGCAAGCTAAGAGCTGTTACCTACATCAGCTCATTTGAAAGCATTTTTGTTATGAGACATACAAGTAGGGAACAGGATGAAGTTGGAGCCATCTGTGGGCCAGCATTTTCATTTGATCAACTGACGTTATCTCGTTGACATCATTATGCTGTACGAATGTGTTCCATACTCGAGTCATCCTGGGTATGTATGATCTCAGATGGAGTGATGTTCTGGAGAAGGGTACAGCCAGAGTGAAGTTGCTGCTTTCTGCCCGTCTTGTGGCATAAAAGCTTGTTTCACGCTGTCCTCGAAGTGGATCCAAGTGTGGTATTTTGACAATATTGGCCTTGTACATAACAGTAAGGCCACCCACATCCCTCCTATGTTGAAGGCTCTGCTGAAATGACAGATCTATCCAGGATGGGTCCAGGCGAGAGATGAGACGTCTTGCTCTGTTCTCTACTCTGTCAAGCAGTCGCAGATGAGAGGGGGGGCAGGCAGACCAAGAAAGTGGAGCATACTCAAGGTGTGAGCGTACTTGTGCCTCGTACAGGATCTTGCAACCCCTACTGTCAAGCAGATGCGAGATACGGCGAAGTGCTGTAAGCTTCCTGGCTGCCTTGTTTGCAAGATTTACAACATGGTTCTTCATGGTTAGTTTGGAGTCAAATTTCACCCCGGATATCAACTTCTTCTCCAGGTGCCAACATCGTCCCATTCATCCTTACTACTGCGCCAGCATTACCATCATGGTGCCTAGAGACGAACATCATTTGCGTTTTTTCAGGTGCAAATGTTACTTGCCATCTATTTCCCCAAGCTGATATAGCTCTCAGCTGGTGATTGATGTAAGCTTAGAGCAGCTGGCATTTCTTCTCTTGGATAAGTGAATGTCAGTGTACAGTCGTCTGCATATGCATGTGATTCTGGGATGAGATGAAGAAGGTCGTTGAAGTAGACATTCCATAACAGTGGACCCAGCACACTTCCTTGTGGAACGCTTGCCCCAATAGGATGCCTTGCTGATTCCGTTCCATTGAGGACTACACTTAGAGATCTACCATGAAGGTAATCACTGAGGAGACATAGCGTAGAGCCTGCAATTCCCAGTGCTTGAAGTTTTGCTAAGAGGCCCTGGTGCCACACCCGGTCGAAAGCGCCAGCAATGTCCAGTGCTACCACACAGCTGACTTTGGATTCATCCAGTGACTGGTGCCACTTAGTGGAGAGGTTTAACAACAGATCAGCAGCAGAGTAACCTTTCCTGAAGCCATATTGACGATCACAAAGTAGTAGTGGTAGTCAAAAAAATCTGTCATTTGTCTTGAGATTATTGTCTCAAGGATCTTACCAGTGATTGACAGGGTGACACTGGTCTGTAGTTGCTGATTTCTGCTCTGCTCTTCTTTTTTTGTGAACAGGGACTACATTTGTCTTTCCATGGAGAGGGCCATTTACACTGTACTAGGCAGTGCTGAAAGATGCGAGTTAGAGGTGCTGCTAGCTGGTCTGCACATCTTCTCAACAATCTTGGGCTCAACTTGTCTTTGCCCACAGCCTTTCTCTCTCTCTCTCTCTCTCTCTCTCTCTCTCTCTCTCTCTCTCTCTCTCTCTCTCTCTCACTCTCTCTCTCTCTCTCACTCTCTCTCTCTCTCTCTCTCTCTCTCTCTCTCTCTCTCTCTCTCTCTCTCTCTCTCTCTCTCTCTCTCTCTCTCTCTCTCTCTCTCTCTCTCTCTCTCTCTCTCTCTCTCTCTCTCTCTCTCTCTCTCTCTCTCTCTCTCTCTCTCTCTCTCTCTCTCTCTCTCTCTCTCTCTCTCTCACTCTCTCTCTCTCTCTCTCACTCTGACACTCTCTCTCTCTCTCTCTCTCTCTCTCTCTCTCTCTCTCTCTCTCTCTCTCTCTCTCTCTCTCTCTCTCTCTCTCTCTCTCTCTCTCTCTCTCTCTCTCTCTCTGCCTCTCTCTCTCTCTCTCTCTCTCTCTCTCTCTCTCTCTCTCTCTCTCTCTCTCTCTCTCTCTCTCTCTGTCTCTCTCTCTCTCTCTCTCTCTCTCTCTCTCTCTCTCTCTCTCTCTCTCTCTCTCTCTCTCTCTCTCTCTCTCTCTCTCTCTCTCTCTCTCTCTCTCTCTCTCTCTCTCTCTCTCTCTCTCTCTCTCTCTCTCTCTCTCTCTCTCTCTCTCTCTCTCTCTCTCTCTCCTCTCTCTCTCTCTCACTCTCTCTCTCTCTCTCTCTCTCTGTCTCTCTCTCTCTCTCTGTCTCTCTCTCTCTCTCTCTCTCTCTCTCTCTCTCTCTCTCCTCTCTCTCTCTCTCTCTCTCTCTCTCTCTCTCTCTCTCTCTCTCTCTCTCTCTCTCTCTCTCTCTCTCTCTCTCTCTCTCTCTCTCTCTCTCTCTCTCTCTCTCTCTCTGTCTCTCTCTCTCTCTCTCTCTCTCTCTCTCTCTCTCTCTCTCTCTCTCTCTCTCTCTCTCTCTCTCTCTCTCTCTCTCTCTCTCTCTCTCTCTCTCTCTCTCTCTCTCTCTCTCTCTCTCTCTCTCTCTCTCTCTCTCTCTCTCTCTCTCTCTCTCTCTCTCTCTCTCTCTCTCTCTCTCTCTCTCTCTCTCTCACTCTCTCTCTCTCTCTCTCTCTCTCTCTCTCTCTCTCTCTCTCTCTCTCTCTCTCTCTCTCTGTCTCTGTCTCTGTCTCTCTCTCTCTCTCTCTCTCTCTCTCTCTCTCTCTCTCTCTCTCTCTCTCTCTCTCTCTCTCTCTCTCTCTCTCTCTCTCTCTCTGTCTCTGTCTCTCTCTCTCTCTCTCTCTCTCTCTCTCTCTCTCTCTCTCTCTCTCTCTCTCTCTCTCTCTCTCTCTCTCTCTCTCTCTGTCTCTGTCTCTGTCTGTCTGTCTCTCTCTCTCTCTCTCTCTCTCTCTCTCTCTCTCTCTCTCTCTCTCTCTCTCTCTCTCTCTCTCTCTCTCTGTCTCTGTCTCTGTCTCTCTCTCTCTCTCTCTCTCTCTCTCTCTCTCTCTCTGTCTCTGTCTCTCTCTCTCTCTCTCTCTCTCTCTCTCTCTCTCTCTCTCTCTCTCTCTCTCTCTCTCTCTCTCTCTCTCTCTCATCTCTGGGTCTCTGGTATTTGACAAGGTTAAGGATCCCTAGCTTTATTGACAGCTATTTACAGGTTAAGGATTCCTAACTTTATTGGCAAGCTAAGAGCTGTTACCTACATCAGCTCAAGTGAAAGCATTTTTGTTATGAGACATACAAGTAGGGAACAGGATGAAGTTGGAGCCATCTGTGGGCCAGCATTTTCATTTGATCAACTGACGTTATCTCGTTGACATCATTATGCTGTACGAATGTGTTCCATACTCGAGTCATCCTGGGTATGTATGATCTCAGATGGTGATGTTCTGGAGAAGGGTACAGCCAGAGTGAAGTTGCTGCTTTCTGCCCGTCTTGTGGCATAAAAGCTTGTTTCACGCTGTCCTCGAAGTGGATCCAAGTGTGGTATTTTGACAATATTGGCCTTGTACATACAGTAAGGCCACCCACATCCCTCCTATGTTGAAGGCTCTGCTGAAATGACAGATCTATCCAGGATGGGTCCAGGCGAGAGATGAGACGTCTTGCTCTGTTCTCTACTCTGTCAAGCAGTCGCAGATGAGAGGGGGGCAGGCAAACCAAGAAAGTGGAGCATACTCAAGGTGTGAGCGTACTTGTGCCTCGTACAGGATCTTGCAACCCCTACTGTCAAGCAGATGCGAGATACGGCGAAGTGCTGTAAGCTTCCTGGCTGCCTTGTTTGCAAGATTTACAACATGGTTCTTCATGGTTAGTTTGAGTCAAAATTTCCACCCCAAGGATATCAACTTCTTCTCCAGGTGCCAACATCGTCCCATTCATCCTTACTACTGCGCCAGCATTACCATCATGGTGCCTAGAGACGAACATCATTTGCGTTTTTTCAGGTGCAAATGTTACTTGCCATCTATTTCCCCAAGCTGATATAGCTCTCAGCTGGTGATTGATGTAGCTTAGAGCAGCTGGCATTTCTTCTCTTGGATAAGTGAATGTCAGTGTACAGTCGTCTGCATATGCATGTGATTCTGGGATGAGATGAAGAAGGTCGTTGAAGTAGACATTCCATAACAGTGGACCCAGCACACTTCCTTGTGGAACGCTTGCCCCAATAGGATGCCTTGCTGATTCCGTTCCATTGAGGACTACACTTAGAGATCTACCATGAAGGTAATCACTGAGGAGACATAGCGTAGAGCCTGCAATTCCCAGTGCTTGAAGTTTTGCTAAGAGGCCCTGGTGCCACACCCGGTCGAAAGCGCCAGCAATGTCCAGTCTCTCTCTCTCTCTCTCTCTCTCTCTCTCTCTCTCTCTCTCTCTCTGTCTCTGTCTCTGTCTCTCTCTCTCTCTCTCTCTCTCTCTCTCTCTCTCTCTCTCTCTCTCTCTCTCTCTCTCTCTCTCTCTCTCTCTCTCTCTCTCTCTGTCTCTCTCTCTCTCTCTCTCTCTCTCTCTCTCTCTCTCTCTCTCTCTCTCTCTCTCTGTCTCTGTCTCTCTCTCTCTCTCTCTCTCTCTCTCTCTCTCTCTCTCTCTCTCTCTCTCTCTCTCTCTCTCTCTCTCTCTCTCTCTCTCTCTCTCTCTCTGTCTCTGTCTCTGTCTCTCTCTCTCTCTCTCTCTCTCTCTCTCTCTCTCTCTCTCTCTCTCTCTCTCTCTCTCTCTCTCTCTCTCTCTCTCTCTCTCTCTCTCTCTCTCTCTCTCTCTAAACCGTGTTTATCCTCATTTAACCTCTAAGCAGTATTTCTCAAAATATTTCAGCTTCGACTTACCCATTTTTGAAAGATCTCATCTAATATATATATCCTGACAGTCTTCCGGTGTCTTTATATCCGTAATTCTCATTAACAATTCTTTATGCTTCATCAGCGTAAATGTCTTCTTCAGCGGCTTATTTTCATCTTTTTCGTGTTTTGCGACTTTCTTTGTGTTCTTGTTCGTTAACTTACACTAAACACTTTCTCATCTGATTTATGTGTCTTTTTCTGTTTTTTATTTCTTATTTTATTTTATTATCTTGTCCCAAACAATAACCGCGCTTTTTTCTGTCAACAATCTGCATCAAATGGTAAGAATTGTTTGCAATCTCAGTCCAGAGTAATGGCTGCTCTATCAACAGTCTCCCTCGAAAGTTCGTAATTGTTTGCAATTAGGTTTTTTTAAACAACTGATGCTCTGGCGGTAATCACCGTCGCAGTTACCACTTGTTGTTCCACCTCTGACTTTTCCAGTGTGATTACCAATTCCTATTTTATGGCATCTCTTCTCTATATTGCAAATTTTGCTGGGTTTTTTTTTCTGAATGTTATATTGCAACCTTCATTATTTGTATTGTCTTCAAAGTCACGTTTTCCGTTCTTAATATTTTTCTATCAGTCTTTCGTGTTTTGTCTGATTTTCTTCCTCTTACGTGAGTCTGTCTATCCCTTCACGAGATTTTGTTCCGTCTGGGGCGAAGTCATAGGTATGTTTAGAACTATTGTCCTCCGCTGTATTGCAAACACAGGGCTACGAATATTTTTCAATAATTTATCTTACAATGCATATAATTTTCCATATATATTTTCCTAGAAATATTTTGGATATCGCTCACATATATCGCTCTACTGTTCTCACTATGTTAGATGTCATTTATCCATGTTTTGTTTGTGCAAGTGTGTGTGTGTGTGTGTGTGTGTGTGTGTGTGTGTGTGTGTGTGTGTGTGTGTGTGTGTGTGTGTGTGTCACAGAGTGAGAAGTGAGAGCGATCATCCAGTAAACTCTTGAAGTTTCACATAATTTCGCCCAACAAATTAACACAGAAAATATCGGGATTGGAACTGTTTCTTAAAAGCTCTCATTCCTGTTATATTTCCTTCCCATTTTTAGAGTCTGTTCTGAGACCGGGTCGCGGGAGCGATGATCCCCGGGAACATTAACAGATAACAAAGACTCTCTGTGGATTTGACAGAATAAACCACTGGAAACAGTGGCGCTAAGCCAAGCAGCTCTTAACTAAAGAATATGCAATATGAACACACGTTCCCATTATAAGAAATATAAAATTAATATCAAAATACTATAATCCAAATGGTATAAAATATCTATACCTTCAGAAAGTAACAAAAGATAACACAGAGTGAAATGTAACTTGAGTCAGCCACCAGTGACCAGGATTACCAGCGGGCACCGAGCAACGTTAAGAGGCTGCCCACCTCCTGCAGGATTACAACAAAGATTACCAGCCACTGCAGTAAGTCCAGGACGTATTTTAAAATAATGTGCTGGTGTTCAGAAACACGAAGACGGACTTTACAAAAAAAGAACACGCATGGCAGTGGGGAAGTGAAGGTCACGCCACACTGTCACTCACATATACCTACTTACCGGACATGTAAAATAACTATCTGTAGATCAGAGAGTAAATGTGAAAACAGAAAGGAAAGTAGAGACGTCGATACTGAAATTCTGGCAAGCAGATTACAAAAAGCAAAAGTAAGCGAAACGAAATCAAGTGTGAGTAAATTTAATAGGTTAGTAACGCAAGACACAGACTTGGTACTTTTCCTGTGTTGTCCTCACAGCAGATGTAAATAAAGACACTGCCACAGCTTTCTACCACCTTTGTCAGACATCAACACATGCATGATAGTCATCTCAGTAGAAAATACGGAAAACTACAATCAGAGAAGGAAAGAATTTTAAACACCAAACGATTACATTATTCAGAATACAAAGACCATCTTATGGAATAGGTAATAGCAATAGACTAATAGCTTAAGACTAATAATGTCAATATATCAAATATAACAAAAGGCAGTGAAAAGACATGTTCGGTTATGAGAACTTCCATAACAAAATCAATCGAGTCTGTGATTATACTTTTCAAAGAACATGAGATCTTACGTTTAAAACATTGTTCTGTGTTCATAGCTCACGGGTAGGTTAGCGATCTCTGGTTTACCGTAAGACTATTAGCTATCCCACCCTCACGGGTCACTAGACGAGATCTTGCCGCGTCCCCGCTGCTGCGGCGACACACCGCTGAACGAGTGTGTCCGGGTATTTTCCTGACAACCAAACTAACAACGGCAACCACTGCTTGTCCAGTGATTTATGATGACGCCAGTGGTAAGGCACAAGAAGCTGCCCTGCTTGATGGACGCTCCCACCTTAGCTATACCACTCGCTGGGGCAGCCAGCCATATATTTAATGCTCATAAACATCAAAATAATTGTTCATGAACGTTATCGTTATTATTTCAGTGTTACGCGAGTTGGGGCCAAATGTTAGGTAGGTCGAGGTATTGGTGCGAGCTGACGGTGGTGAGTATACACCTGTTATTGACAGAATATGTAAAGTGAAGTCCCAGCAGCTTGACAAGTACGACTGTGTATAACAGTATACACCTACACACCTACACACACACGCACACACACCTACACACACCACCACCACCACCACCATCCCCACCACCACCACCACCACCACCACCACCACCACCACCACCACCACCACCACCACCATCACCACCACCATCACCACCACCACCACCATCACCATCACCACCACCACCACCACCACCACCACCACCACCACCACCACCACCACCACCACCACCACCACCACCACCACCAGCACCAGCACCACCACCACCACCACCACCACCACCACCATCACCATCACCACCACCACCACCACCACCACCACCAGCACCAGCACCACCACCACCACCACCACCACCACCACCATCACCATCACCACCACCACCACCACCACCACCACCACCACCACCACCACCACCACCACCACCACCACCACCACCACCACCACCACCACCACCACCACCATCACCACCACACTTCCCAACATGGAACGTGGCTACAGTATATGGACGATATTCTAGTTATTGTACCCACACGTCTACACACTACCTCACCTTTAAACATCAACAGTGAACAACCCTCTTATCACATTCACCCTGGAGGAAGACTGGAATAATTACCTATTGTTTCTCAGTGTTTTATATTCCACGAACGACAGAAAAAAAACTACTAACGAAGATGACTTTCTGCACCATGATGCGCTATATTAAATAAACAACACCTTTCCCAGACGTTTGTAGACCCAGCACCTGTCAACGATAGAACCCAGAAGTCATAGATACCAGACATCATATAGATACCAGAAGATATAGACAGATGTCAGAAGACATAGATGCTAGAAAACATAGATCCCAGAAGACAAAGGCAGACCCCAGATCAATACAGCCTCCCTAAAAGGCATATTTTATTGCTAATATAGCGTGAGAAATGAGAGCGATAATCATGCAGTGAGCCCGTGAAGTTTGATACCGTATCACCCAACACATTATCACGCAGGGAATATCGGTATTGAAACTATTTCTCAACAACTTTCATTCCTGTTACATTTCTTTGCCATGTTAGGCGGTCTGGTCTGAGACTGGGTCGCAGGGACGATGATCTCTGATAATATTAAAAAATAACAGAGAAACACTGTGAATATAACACACAAAATGTACCAATGCCAACTCTTAACTCCAAAATATAAAGTAAGAAATATACTTCTAATATGTTAAAGATATATAAAGTGATACTAGATTATATTTCAACCGGGAGGTAGAGATATTTTATAGTCGTAGTCAAGTAGGCAACATTGCTTACAACAAGAGGAACCTGATAACGAAGAGGAACACACAACACTGGGAATATAACACATTTGTGTGGTTGTGACACACCAGGAGCCGACAACACTGCATTAGTGGGCGGTTAATACGCTTGTCAATGTGATGATCTAATCAGTGATTGCACCAAACACCGTAGCACCCACAATCATCACCAAACACCGCAGCACCCACAATCATCACCAAACACCGTAGCACCCACAATCATCACCAAACACCGTAGCACCCACAATCATCACCAAACACCGTAGCACCCACAATCATCACCAAACACCGCAGCACACACAATCATCACCAAACACCGTAGCACCCACAATCATCACCAAACACCGTAGCACCCACAATCATCACCAAACACCGCAGCACCCACAATCATCACCAAACACCGTAGCACCCACAATCATCACCAAACACCGCAGCACCCACAATCATCACCAAACACCGTAGCACCCACAATCATCACCAAACACCGCAGCACACACAATCATCACCAAACACCGTAGCACCCACAATCATCACCAAACACCGTAGCACCCACAATCATCACCAAACACCGCAGCACACACAATCATCACCAAACACCGTAGCACCCACAATCATCACCAAACACCGTAGCACCCACAATCATCACCAAACACCGTAGCACCCACAATCATCACCAAACACCGCAGCACTCACAATCATCACCAAACACCGCAACACCCACAATTATCACCATACACTGCAACACCCACAATCATCACCATACACCGCAAAACACACAATCATCACCATACACCGCAACACCCACAGTCATCACCATACACCGCAACACCCACAATCATCACCATACACTGCAACACCCACAATCATCACCATACACCGCAACACCCACAATCATCACCATACACCGCAACACCCACAATCATCACCATACACTGCAACACCCACAACCATCACCATACACCGCAGCACCCACAATCATTACCATACACCGCAACACCCACAATCATCACCATACGCTGCAACACCCACAACCATCACCATACACCGCAGCACCCACAATCATTACCATACACCGCAACACCCACAATCATCACCATACACTGCAACACCCACAATCATCACCATACACCGCAACAACCACAATCATCACCATACGCTGCAACACCCACAACCATCACCATACACCGTAGCACTCACAATCATCACCATACACCGCAACACCCACAATCATCACCATACGCTGCAACACCCACAACCATCACCATACACCGCAACACCCACAATCATCACCATACACTGCAACACCCACAATCCTCATCATACACTGCAACACCCACAATCATCACCATACACCGCAACACCCACAATCATCACCATACACCGCAACACCCACAATCATCACCATACACTGCAACACCCACAATCCTCATCATACACTGCAACACCCACAATCATCACCATACGCTGCAACACCCACAATCATCACCATACGCTGCAACACCCACAACCATCACCATACACCGTAGCACCCACAACCATCACCATACACCGCAACACCCACAATCATCACCATACGCTGCAACACCCACAACCATCACCATACACCGTAGCACCCACAATCATCACCATACACTGCAATACCCACAATCACCATACACTACAACACCCACAATCATCACCATACACTGCAACACCCACAATCACCATACACTGCAACACCCACAATCCTCATCATACACTGCAACACCCACAATCCTCATTATACACTGCAACACCCACAATCCTCATCAAACACTGCAACACCCACAATCCTCATTATACACTGCAACACCCACAATCCTCATTATTCACTGAAACACCCACAATCCTCATCATACACTGCATCACCCACAATCCTAATTATACACCGCAACACCCACAATCGTCACCATACACTGCATCACCCACAATCATCATACACTGCAACACCCACAATCATCACCATACACTGCAGTACCCACAATCACCATACACTGCAACACCCACAATCCTCATCATACACTGCAACACCCACAATCATCACCATACACTGCAACACCCACAATCCTCATCATACACTGCAACACTCACAATCATCATCATACACTGCAACACCCACAATCCTCATCATACACTGCAACACCTACAGTCATCATCATACACTGCAACACCCACAATCATCATACACTGCAACACCCACAATCATCATACACTGCAACACCCACAATCCTCATCATACACTGCAACACCTACAGTCATCATCATACACTGCAACGCCCACAATCCTCATCATACACTGCAACACCTACAGTCATCATCATACACTGCAACACCCACAATCATCATACACTGCAACACCTACAGTCATCATCATACACTGCAACACCCACAATCCTCATCATACACTGCAACACCTACAGTCATCACCATACACTGCAACACCCACAGTCCTCATCATACACTGCAACACTCACAATCATCACCATACACTGCAACACCCACAATCATCATACACTGCAACACCCACAATCATCATACACTGCAACACCTACAGTCATCATCATACACGTAACACCTACAATTATTCCATGAAGTTCCCAGGACCTACACTAACCATCGAGAAACCAGATGTAAATTGAGAACGATATTAGAAATGTTCTCTCATCACTATCATCAACACCACTGATCAAAACACAACCTGATTCAGAATCTCGAAAATACTGGCCACTTACATTCTACCTCAGGTGAACACTGCCATCACCCTGACACTGCTCTCATCCCTTGCATCACCTCACTCTTCTCGCTCTACTCATATACTGTGTATATGAGTAATGTATTACACTGTGTATTACACTGATCTATGTATTACACTCAGTGTCTTAGTACTGCATGTGTCTCTTATATAGAACTACAACCCACCACCACTACTTCCATTACCTCCCCACCACCACCACTACTTCCATTACCTCCCCACCACCACCACTACTTCCATTACCTCCCCACCACCACCACTACTTCCATTACCTCCCCACCACCACCACTACTTCCATTACCTCCCCTCCACCACTACTTCCATTACCTCCCCACCACCACCACTACTTCCATTACCTCCCCACCACCACTACTTCCATTACCTCCCCACCACCACCACTACTTCCATTACCTCCCCACCACCACCACTACTTCCATTACCTCCCCACCACCACTACTTCCATTACCTCCCCACCACCACCACTACTTCCATTACCTCCCCACCACCACTACTTCCATTACCTCCCCACCACCACTTCCATCACCACCCCCACTACTTCCACCACCACCACCACTAGTTCCACCACCACCACTACTTCCACCACCACCACCACCACCACCACCACCACCACCACCACTACTTCCACCACCACCACCACTACTTCCACCACTATCACCATCACCACTGCTACCAACTCCATCACCACCACTACCACACCATTACCATCTACGCCACCTGTTTCCGTCGTCTGCCATAACCATTATCCAGGATATCACCAGACACTGCTGCCATTCTCCATTAATTCCTACCATTATAATGCTAAACCGGCTCAACGTCTACACTCCAAAATTATTCAGCTGTTTAATATCGTTGTTCGTATTTTTTTTTTCAATCTCTCATATGAAATTCAATTTCTGATAATTGTGAGTCACATGCAATTATTAGATGATTTATACCGAGGAAAATTTCGTAGATTATATATATATATATATATATATATATATATATATATATATATATATATATATATATATATATATATATATATATATATATATATATATATATATATATATATATATATATATATATATATATATATATATATATATATATATATATATATATATATATATATATATATATATATATATATATATATATATATATATATATATATATATATATATATATATATATATATATATATATATATATATATATATATATATATGCAATAAGATCACAGTAAACAGGTGATTTCAAAATATGCAAAACAACCACTCTGAAAGAAATAGAGAGATTCCAAGCGCTTTCGTGACTACTCACATTATCAAGGAACTATGGATAATGTGAGTAGTCACGAAAGCGCTTGGAATTTCTCTATTTCTTTCAGAGTGGTTGTTTTACATATATATATATATATACATATATATATATATATATATATATATATATATATATATATATATATATATATATATATTTATTTATTTTTTTTTTTATTTTTTTTATTATCACACCGGCCGATTCCCACCAAGGCAGGGTGGCCCGAAAAAGAAAAACTTTCACCATCATTCACTCCATCACTGTCTTGCCAGAAGGGTGCTTTACACTACAGTTTTTAAACTGCAACATTAACACCCCTCCTTCAGAGTGCAGGCACTGTACTTCCCATCTCCAGGACTCAAGTCCGGCCTGCCGGTTTCCCTGAATCCCTTCATAAATGTTACTTTGCTCACACTCCAACAGCACGTCAAGTATTAAAAACCATTTGTCTCCATTCACTCCTATCAAACACGCTCACGCATACCTGCTGGAAGTCCAAGCCCCTCGCACACAAAACCTCCTTTACCCCCTCCCTCCAACCCTTCCTAGGCCGACCCCTACCCCGCCTTCCTTCCACTACAGACTGATACACTCTTGAAGTCATTCTGTTTCGCTCCATTCTCTCTACATGTCCGAACCACCTCAACAACCCTTCCTCAGCCCTCTGGACAACAGTTTTGGTAATCCCGCACCTCCTCCTAACTTCCAAACTACGAATTCTCTGCATTATATTCACACCACACATTGCCCTCAGACATGACATCTCCACTGCCTCCAGCCTTCTCCTCGCTGCAACATTCATCACCCACGCTTCACACCCATATAAGAGCGTTGGTAAAACTATACTCTCATACATTCCCCTCTTTGCCTCCAAGGACAAAGTTCTTTGTCTCCACAGACTCCTAAGTGCACCACTCACTCTTTTTCCCTCATCAATTCTATGATTCACCTCATCTTTCATAGACCCATCCGCTGACACGTCCACTCCCAAATATCTGAATACGTTCACCTCCTCCATACTCTCTCCCTCCAATCTGATATTCAATCTTTCATCACCTAATCTTTTTGTTATCCTCATAACCTTACTCTTTCCTGTATTCACCTTTAATTTTCTTCTTTTGCACACCCTACCAAATTCATCCACCAATCTCTGCAACTTCTCTTCAGAATCTCCCAAGAGCACAGTGTCATCAGCAAAGAGCAGCTGTGACAACTCCCACTTTGTGTGTGATTCTTTATCTTTTAACTCCACGCCTCTTGCCAAGACCCTCGCATTTACTTCTCTTACAACCCCATCTATAAATATATTAAACAACCACGGTGACATCACACATCCTTGTCTAAGGCCTACTTTTACTGGGAAAAAATTTCCCTCTTTCCTACATACTCTAACTTGAGCCTCACTATCCTCGTAAAAACTCTTCACTGCTTTCAGTAACCTACCTCCTACACCATACACTTGCAACATCTGCCACATTGCCCCCCTATCCACCCTGTCATACGCCTTTTCCAAATCCATAAATGCCACAAAGACCTCTTTAGCCTTATCTAAATACTGTTCACTTATATGTTTCACTGTAAACACCTGGTCCACACACCCCCTACCTTTCCTAAAGCCTCCTTGTTCATCTGCTATCCTATTCTCCGTCTTACTCTTAATTCTTTCAATTATAACTCTACCATACACTTTACCAGGTACACTCAACAGACTTATCCCCCTATAATTTTTGCACTCTCTTTTATCCCCTTTGCCTTTATACAAAGGAACTATGCATGCTCTCTGCCAATCCCTAGGTACCTTACCCTCTTCCATACATTTATTAAATAATTGCACCAACCACTCCAAAACTATATCCCCACCTGCTTTTAACATTTCTATCTTTATCCCATCAATCCCGGCTGCCTTACCCCCTTTCATTTTACCTACTGCCTCACGAACTTCCCCCACACTCACAACTGGCTCTTCCTCACTCCTACAAGATGTTATTCCTCCTTGCCCTATACACGAAATCACAGCTTCCCTATCTTCATCAACATTTAACAATTCCTCAAAATATTCCCTCCATCTTCCCAATACCTCTAACTCTCCATTTAATAACTCTCCTCTCCTATTTTTAACTGACAAATCCATTTGTTCTCTAGGCTTTCTTAACTTGTTAATCTCACTCCAAAACTTTTTCTTATTTTCAACAAAATTTGTTGATAACATCTCACCCACTCTCTCATTTGCTCTCTTTTTACATTGCTTCACCACTCTCTTAACTTCTCTCTTTTTCTCCATATACTCATCCCTCCTTGCATCACTTCTACTTTGTAAAAACTTCTCATATGCTAACTTTTTCTCCCTTACTACTCTCTTTACATCATCATTCCACCAATCGCTCCTCTTCCCTCCTGCACCCACTTTCCTGTAACCACAAACTTCTGCTGAACACTCTAACACTACATTTTTAAACCTACCCCATACCTCTTCGACCCCATTGCCTATGCTCTCATTAGCCCATCTATCCTCCAATAGCTGTTTATATCTTACCCTAACTGCCTCCTCTTTTAGTTTATAAACCTTCACCTCTCTCTTCCCTGATGCTTCTATTCTCCTTGTATCCCATCTACCTTTTACTCTCAGTGTAGCTACAACTAGAAAGTGATCTGATATATCTGTGGCCCCTCTATAAACATGTACATCCTGAAGTCTACTCAACAGTCTTTTATATACCAATACATAATCCAACAAACTACTGTCATTTCGCCCTACATCATATCGTGTATACTTATTTATCCTCTTTTTCTTAAAATATGTATTACCTATAACTAAACCCCTTTCTATACAAAGTTCAATCAAAGGGCTCCCATTATCATTTACACCTGGCACCCCAAACTTACCTACCACACCCTCTCTAAAAGTTTCTCCTACTTTAGCAGGAGTAGTAGGTTGGTAGACAGCAACCACCCAGGGAAGTACTACCGTCCTGCCAGATGACTGTGAAACAAAAACCTGTAACTGTTTTGCATGATGGTAGGATTGCTGGTTTCTTTTTCTGTCTCATAAACACGCTAAGATAACAGGGATATCTTGCTACTCCTACTTACACTTTGGTCACACTTCACAGACACGCACATGCATATATATATATACATACATCTAGGTTTTTCTCCTTTTTCTAAATAGCTCTTGTTCTTTTTTATTTCTTCTATTGTCCATGGGGAAGTGGAAAAGAATCTTTCCTCCGTAAGCCATGCGTGTCGTATGAGGCGACTAAAATGCCGGGAGCAATGGGCTAGTAACCCCTTCTCCTGTATACAATTACTAAAAAAGAGAAGAAGAAAAACTTTATAAAACTGGGTTGCTTAAATGTGCGTGGATGTAGTGCGGATGACAAGAAACAGATGATTGCTGATGTTATGAATGAAAAGAAGTTGGATGTCCTGGCCCTAAGCGAAACAAAGCTGAAGGGGGTAGGAGAGTTTCAGTGGGGGAAATAAATGGGATTAAATCTGGAGTATCTGAGAGAGTTAGAGCAAAGGAAGGGGTAGCAGTAATGTTAAATGATCAGTTATGGAAGGAGAAAAGAGAATATGAATGTGTAAATTCAAGAATTATGTGGATTAAAGTAAAGGTTGGATGCGAGAAGTGGGTCATAATAAGCGTGTATGCACCTGGAGAAGAGAGGAATGTAGAGGAGAGAGAGAGATTTTGGGAGATGTTAAGTGAATGTATAGGAGCCTTTGAACCAAGTGAGAGAGTAATTGTGGTATATATATATATATATATATATATATATATATATATATATATATATATATATATATATATATATATATATATATATATATATATATATATATATATATATATATATATATGTCGTGCCGAATAGGTAAAACTGGTCATTTAGCAATAACTCATTTATGTAAAGTAAAAATTAATAATTTTGTGCCAAAAGAAACTTAGAAAACTTACCTAACCTTATTATAACAACCGCAATTTAATTTAGTCTAATCCAACTAAATATATTTCAGATAAGTTTGCAATAATTCAGTAATAAACAAACACAACGAAATATATTTTTTTCGTTAGATTCAAAATGATTTTTGCGAAAAAATTGCATACACAAATTTTCACTTGCCTTATTCGGCAAGGAGAGCGTTGCTAGTTAAGCCAAAATTGCAAGTTTTGCCTATTATTATTCAAGATATTCACAATTTTTCGTTATTCACGATATTTTTCTAGCTAATGTAGCGATATTTTTCACGATATTCAATATAAGTTATTATTCACTATATTATTCATGAAGATTTATTTCTTTTTATTAATGATAATGTTGATGGTATTAAAAGTCAAAAGTATCAACAAACATCAAGGGTGTCCAAACGTCACGGGTGTCCACAAACATCAAGGGTGTCCAAACATCAAGGGTGTCCACAAACATCAAGGGTGTCCAAACATCACGGGTGTCAACAAACACCAAGGGTGTCCAAACATCAAGGGTGTCCAAACATCACGGGTGTCAACAAACACCAAGGGTGTCCAAACATCAAGGGTGTCCACAAACATCAAGGGTGTCCAAACATCAAGGGTGTCCACAAACATCAAGGGTGTCCACAAACATCAAGGGTGTCCAAACATCAAGGGTGTCCACAAACATCAAGGGTGTCCAAACATCAAGGGTGTCCACAAACATCAAGGGTGTCCAAACATCAAGGGTGTTCACAAACATCAAGAGTGTCCACAAACATCAAGGGTGTCCAAACTTCAAGAGTGTTCACAAACATCAAGGGTGTTCACAAACATCAAGGGTGTCCACAAACATCAAAGGTGTTCAAACATCAAGGGTGTCCACAAACATCAAGGGCGTCCAAACATCAAAGGTGTTTACAAACATCAAGGGTGTCCATAAACATCAAGGGTGTCCAAACATCAAGGGTGTTCACAAACATCAAGGGTGTTCAGACATCAAGGGTGTCCACAAACATCAAGGGTGTTCAGACATCAAGGGTGTTCACAAACATCAAGAGTGTTCAGACATCAAGGGTGTCCACAAACATCAAGGGTATTCACAAATATCAAGGGTGTCCACAAACATCAAGGGTGTCCAAACATCAAGGGTGTTCACAAGCATCAAGAGTGTCCAAACATCAAGGGTGTTCACAAACATCAAGGGTGTCCAAACATCAAGGGTATTAACAAACATCAAGGGTATCAATAAACATCAAGGGTATCATTAAATATTAAGTGTGTCTATAAACATCAAGGGTGTCCACAAACATCAAGGGTGTCCACAAACATCAAATGTATTCACAAACGTCAAGGGTGTCCACAAACATCAAGGGTGTCCACAAACATCAAATGTATTCACTAACATCAAGGGTGTCCACAAACATCAAGGTTGTCTACAAACATCAAATGTATTCACAAATATCAAGGGTGTCCACAAACATCAAGGGTGTCCACAAACATAACTATGTAACAGACAATATATCTTGAACAACATATTACAAATTTCGCGAAACCCCATCGATATCTGTCATTATTACCTGTCCCAGCTTAATAAACACACACACCGGTATATGTCCATAGACTCATGTTTCTGTCTCAGCTAAGCTAACCAACACATCAATATATATCCTCAAACTGATGCTTCTGTCAATATCACCTGTTCCAGCCTCGGTAAATAAACGCATATTAACAAAGGCGCAAATTTGGGTGATCTGACAGGTTAATCCATTACATATATTGTCGAGAATGATGTGCACTTCATGTTGGGTAGTGAGGAGGCACGTCAGTCTCTCAGAGTGGGGTGAACAAAGATGAATCACCTGCGCTAGTTTAATGTTCACCTGTACAACTGTGTGTAGATGCAAGCAAACCTTCCCGGGACAGGTTTTATCTCTCGCGGCCAACGGGAGAACGTTTCGTTCTTTGTAGAGCGAAATGTTATCCTCAGCAAGATTTGTAACACTTGTTCACTAGGGCGACTGATGTTCAGTTTCATGACTTGTTGATGGCTGTCTGTTGCAGCGTACGTACTGGTGTTGCTCTTCCTCTTAGCCGGCTCTAACCTGGTTAACTCCTGTATTCCATATATATTGTGTGATCCCTACGGATTGAACACTTTCCCGTGAATAAATGATTCTTGTACATGAACACATTGGCCTTGTGAGTGTTATAATAATAATAATTTATTATTTTTGTTATTATGAATATTATTACTGTCATCATCGTGTCTTTAACGCGTGTTGCTTAGTTATCGCGTAGGTAATCATGTGTGCGTCGACCAGTCATTAGTAAGCAACGATGGTATAGTGAGCGTATATACGTACTATATACCAGCATCCAGTCAGTTGAGAGTGGCGATGGTATACGAGGTACTATCAGAAAGTTCCTGGATCACCGTGAAAAATATATAGGCTTAATTACCTAGTTGAAGTTGTCTCCCCCCGAAGTACTCTCATTGGGAGGCTATACACTGATCCCAACGCCTCTACCACTTCTCCAAACATTTCTAGAACTCTTCCTTCCAAAGGGCGTCTGGCGTAGCCTGCGATTCTGTTTAAATCTCATCCACGTCGTTAAAACGGTGCTCTGAGTGCCAGTTTTATTTTTGGGAAGAGAAGGAAATCCCAAGGGGCTAGATCCTGAAAGTATGGAGGGGGCACCACCGCCATGTTGCTTTTGGACAGAAAGCGATGGTCTTGAGTCAGCAAGCGGAGCACAAATTTCATTGCCACTCGCCTCATGTTCAAGTTTTTAGTCAAAATGCTTTGAAACGACCCGTAAGAAATTTCCACAGCACTTGCAATGTCGTGGATACTCTGATGACGATCTTCATGAATATCCTGCATCACCTTTTTAACGTTGGCGTCTGTTTTTGACACATGAACAACCAGAGTATTTATCATCCTCAACCGATGTTCGTCCTGCCTTGAATCGAGAAAACCATTCAAACTTCGTCGCAAAATGCTTAGTGAAGCATTTTGCTTCAACAAGCATCGGAATTAAAACTATACACAAACGCTGCTGTTTCAAACATTCCATTCTGTTTAACAAAAAAAATCACAACAGTGCACTAACACGACAAAAAAAAATGTCCGTCTAACCTCAACGGAATGACGGAGCGCACTGAAACTGGACACCCTAGTTCACAGAGGAGTATAATGTGTAGTGTGATCTACACTGCTACCATATTTCAACCAGGAAGCGCCCGAAAATTTGAGTCTGGGGAATTTTTCTGATAGCACCTCGTATACACTACATCCATTAATCTGAGAGTGGTGAGGGAATACATATATACCATCCTGAAGTAAGCTGGGAGTGGCGAGAGTGCGTATGCTATATCATCATTAACCAGGGAGAGGTGAGGGTATATGTCCTTACATGCTAATATAGACTTACTACGTATGTGTCTACTGCCTTTGTCGTTTCTAAAGTAAGCTGAGAGGAACTGGATAGAGGAGAGTGCATACACATACCAGGTCTGCACACACAAATTCCAGGTCTGGGCACACACACCAGATCTGTATACGTATACACCAGGTGTGTACACGTATACACCAGGTCTGTACACGTATACACTAGGTCTGTACACCTATTTACAAGGCAGATGACAGGTCCTTGGCTTCGAACTATAGACCAATAAGCCTTACCTCCATAGTGGGAAAATTTATGGAATCAATAAGTGCCGAAGCAATTCGTAGCCATCTTGACAGGCACAGATTGATTAATGAATCTCAACACGGTTTTACAAAGGGGCATTCCTGTCTTACGAATTTACTAACTTTTTTCATTAAGGTGTTCGAGGAGGTAGATCATGGTAATGAATATGATATTGTGTATATGGACTTCAGTAAGGCTTTCGATAGAGTTCCACACCAGAGGCTATTGAGGAAACTTAAGGCACACGGAATAGGAGGAGAAATTTTTTCCTGGGTAGAGGCATGGCTGACAAATAAACAGCAGAGAGTTTGCATAAATGGGGAGAAGTCAGAAAGGGTGCACGTCACAAGCGGTGTTCCTCAGGGGTCAGTGTTGGGCCCGTTGTTGTTCACAATTTATATAAACGACATAGATGAGGGGATAAATAGCGACATAAGCAAATTTGCTGATGACTCCAAAATAGGTCGTCCAATTCATTCTAATGAGGACACTAGAGCACTCCAGGATGATTTGAATGGACTGATACAATGGTCGGTGAAGTGGCAGATGCAGTTTAATATTGACAAATGCAAAGTTCTAAATGTTTGACAGTTAAATAACCATGCCACATATAAACTAAATAATGTAGATCTTAATACTACTGATTGCGAAAAGGATTTAGGAGTTCTGGTTAGCAGTAATCTAAAACCAAGACAACAGTGCATTAGTGTTCGCAATAAAGCTAACAGAATTCTTGGCTTCATATCTAGAAGTATAAATAATAGAAGTCCTCAGGTTGTTCTTCAACTCTATATATCCTTGGTTAGGCCTCATTTAGACTATGCTGCTCAGTTCTGGTCACCGTGTTACAGAATGGATATAAATGCTCTGGAAAACGTACAGAGGAGGATGACAAAGATGATCCCATGTATCAGAAATCTTCCCTATGAGGATAGACCGAGGGCCCTGAATCTGCACTCTCTCGAAAGGCGTAGAATTAGGGGGGATATGATCGAGGTGTATAAATGGAAAACAGGTATAAATAAAGGGGATGTAAATAGCGTACTGAAAATTTCCAGCCAAGACAGGACTCGCAGCAATGGTTTCAAGTTGGAAAAATTCAGATTCAGGAAGGATATAGGAAAGCACTGGTTTAGTAATAGAGTTGTGGATGAGTGGAACAAGCTCCCGAGTACAGTTATAGAGGCTAAAACGTTGTGTAGTTTTAAAAATAGGTTAAATAAATACATGAGTGGGTGTGGGTGGGTGTGAGTTGGACCTGACTAGCATGTGCTGCTGGGTCTGGTACAGTGCTTCATCCTTGAGTGGAGATGACCAGACTGGGTGGGTCATTGGGATAATCCGGGGGGGGTAATTGGTCTAATCCGGGGGGGGACATGCACCTGCTCCGCATGGATCAGTAGGCCTGTTGCAGTGTTCCTTCTTTCTTATGTTCTTATGTTCTTATGTATACACCCGGTCTGTACACGTATACACCAGGTCTGTACACGAATACACCAGGTGTTTACACGTATATACCAGGTCTGCACAGGTATACAATAGGTCTGTACACGTATACACCAGGTCTGGACACATGGATACACCAGATCTGGACACACGGATACACCAGGTCTGGACACACAGATACACCAGGTCTGGACACACAGATACACCAGGTCTGGACACACAGATACACCAGGTCTGGACACACAGATACACCAGGTCTGGACGCACAGACACACCAGATCTGGACACACAGATACATCAGGTCTGGACACACCGATACACCAGATCTGGACACACAGATACACCAGATCTGGACACACAGATACACCAGATCTGGACACACAGATACACCAGATCTGGACACACAGATACACCAGATCTGGACACACAGATACACCAGGTCTGGACACACAGATACACCAGGTCTGGACACACAGATACACCAGGTCTGGACACACAGATACACCAGGACTGGACACACAGATACACCAGGTCTGGACACACGAATACACCAGGTCTGGACACACAGATACACCAGGTCTGGACACACAGATACACAGGGTCTGGACACACAGATACACCAGGTCTGGACACACAGATACACAAGGTCTGGACACACAGATACACCAGGTCTGGACACACAGATACACCAGGTCTTGACACACGAATACACCAGGTCTGGACACAGATACACCAGGTCTGGACACACAGATACACCAGGTCTGGACACACAAATACACCAGGTCTGGACACAGATACACCAGGTCTGGACACACAGATACACAGGGTCTGGACACACAGATACACCAGGTCTGGACACACAGATACACCAGGTCTGGACACACAGATACACCAGGTCTGGACACACAGATACACCAGGTTTGGACACACAGATACACCAGGTCTGAATACACAGATACACCGGGTCTGGACACACAGATACACCAGGTCTGGACAATCACTTGGCACAGAATTTCACTTGTCTTTCAAACACTGTTGAAAATCATCCCTCAGACTGAAGTGTTTCTCCCTTCACTGCCATTATTGTCACGGTATTGTTATTATCATTGTGACTCAAATTATCTTTCAGTCACCTGGGCGTGTACGGTCAAGTGACTCGGAAGAGTCCAGCAGGTCAGTCAGAACAGTCAAGGGAAAGAACATGATTATGTGGAACATTAACCACTGGAATAGAACACCACTCGTCCCACTTAGAAAATGTAAATACCCACATTATGATTATTATTATTAATATTAATATTATTATTATTATTATTATTATTATTATTATTATTATTATTATTATTATTATTATTATTACTATTTTTATTATTATTATTTTTATTATTATGATTATTATTATTATTATTATTATTATTATTATTATTATTATTATTATTATTATTATTATTATTATTATTATTATTATTATTATTGCTATTATTATTACTATTTATGTGAAGCGCTAAATCTGTGTGGGCCATTTAGAGGAAAAATTTATGCAGGCTCAAATCTCCGTTGCGAGTTAATTATGAATAGATAATTATAAATAGGTTAGAAATAGGTAATCACCCACTCCCATTATAACATACAAAATATTATGAAAATCCTATCAGGTGCAAAGGGAGAGACTTCATCGAGGGGCGGGAAATGGGTGCACGAGGGCACAGATGGTTACTAAAGACACACCATTCTTAGGGATGTTAGGAAGTATTTCTTCAGCGTCTGAGTGGAATGACCTTGATGAGGAGGTGGTGTGGGCAGGTTCCACACGTGGCTTAAAGAATAGGTGTGATAGGGATCATGACAGGAGAAAGTGAACCCTATAGTCGAATCCGGAAGTTAGAAATGAAAACACACACACACACACACACACACACACACACACACACACACACACATGGTACATGCCTAACGCACAAGCATATAGAAAAAACAGCAACTTTCTTGAGAAATGAAACCCTACAAGAACGTGTAACATGAATCGGCAAGAACGTGGAGAGCGGCAGCAGGTGGCCAGAACGACCCACTACTGCAGACTTTTAAAGACACATTCAATAATAATACTTGACTGACGGGAATTTGAAATATTCTCTTGGGAGAATGGGAGGGAGGGAGGGAGAGTGGAACAGGAAGTATGACAGGATGGAAGGAAGTAAGGAGAGAAGAGGCGGATTAGATAAGGGAAATTGGTGAAAAATGAGATAGAGGGAGAGAGAAACGAGGAAGAAGAGGAGTTACATACAGAGTATAGGGGGGTGAGTATGTTAGAGGTGGGAGAGGAAGACGTCATGTAAGAGACGGGTTGTGGGAGAGAAATGCTCTGGGAGAGGATAATATTAGGTTAAAAACAATGACATACGAACAATTCTGACATTTTGTCAGCCAAGAAGAGAGCATCTATTATGAGTCGTGACAGGTGACATGAACCGAGTCATGGTACATAGTGGATGTTCACGTGGAAAGTTGTAAATATCATGTGACGGTGAGCGTTGTTTGGTGTCACGTGATGGCTGTGTCCAGACTGGACATCAACTTAGAGATGCTGAAGTTGCTCAGCATCTCATCTTACAAGCTCTGAGGAAACTGCCTTTAACTACGCCTCGCTGTGTTTTGCTGTCATGATGAAATTAAAAGTGTAGCCAGTAAATTTTATATGGAATTAAAAGGCACAATACAGTGACTGGAACAAGACACAAAGAACCTGCTTAAAAGACATAGCGACGGAACATAGAAACGGAGAGCGCTGTTAATATTATGGAGACTGAAAATATATGGAAGATAAGGTATAGGAAATTTCACAGAAGAGAATCTGGGAGAGAAAGTCCCTTTAGCATGTGAGTCGGCAGAGTCTATGAAACTGGAGAGTAGCCAAGGCGAAGGAACGAACAACGAAGGGTGGAAATTTCGAGTTAAAACACTGAGAGGTCACAGATGCGGAGAGCTCGGAGAAAGAGAGAGGAAAAAAAGAAGAACTCTTTTCTTAACAGAGGAAACTTGGTAAGAAAAGTAATGAATGCACATACCATTGTGCATTAGGTTGCGATAAACAGGGAAAGAAAAGCCTATCGCCCAGCGATGGACATGTACATCCAGGAAAGGAAACAGAGTTAGATTCCCATTCAACTTTGAACTTAATGGAAGGAGCAAGATTGTTAACAGCCTCGAGAAATGGTTGGGAAAGACAAGAATCATGTGGCCAAAAAACAGACACTTCTACATAGTGAAGCCAGAGAGAGGGGCGCACTTCAATAGGTGGAAGTAGAGCAGTGACTAGTTAATGGTCAATGACGGATCTAAATCTCGTCATTAGTTTTCACTTGCTTAAGCGCGAGTCTTTTGTGAATTTTTATATGGTTTTCTGTACACTTTGAACAATAGTCTATTCCCTCCAGGCTAGAGCAATACGTCGAGGAAAGGTAAGATATTGTCTAATTCCTCTTCAATAATAAACTTGATAATGGGTTTTATTTTATTAACGATGCGACGGACGTTCAAGACTCAGAGGAATAATGAATAGTACGTCGTCCACGAACCTCACTCGCATGACTGAGTTAACTATGGTAGTCGAGATACTGTTAACGCCTAGAGGTGTAAATCCTTCATAATTAGATTGAGACGGTGCTGAGAGGACGAGCCCTTAGTGAGACCAAACTCTTGTTCGCATTTATTGCTTTCAAAACCGAAGCAATTTTAGCGTATGCATAACTCTATCGGACAGACGAAATCCTGGCCTGACGTAGGAAGGTCCAAGTCATTAGTGTATGACATCAGGCACTTTAGTTACTGTTAAGTATAGTGACTGTAGAAACTATCATAAACTCTCAGTGTGACTGGCATGAAAGTAATCAACAGTTTAATAAAGAGTTAAGTAGCGGCATGAACACTTAAGTGATGTTGGCGTAGTAGAGGTTAAGGAAGGGTCGGACTCAAGGGAAGAGAGACTACGTGCTCACTATTAACTGAGTGCCTCGCGACAATTCACATTGTTCCTTGACGGTCAATATTCTTCCAGTTGACTCACCGACATCCTTATTTACACTGTGTCAATAACCCAGAGTCGGTGATAAAAATCCAACAGATGAGGAAGGTAAGTGAGGAGAGGTGGGATATGGAGAGTCGTACATCCTCTAGCACCACAGGCACCAGACTAGGCAACACAGGCACCAGACTAGGCACCACAGGCACCAGACTAAGCACCACAGGCACCAGACTAGGCACCACAGGCACCAGACTAGACACCACAGGCACCAGACTAGGCACCACAGGCACCAGACTAGACACCACAGGCACCAGACTAGGCACCACAGGCACCAGACTAGGCACCACAGGCACCAGTCTAGGCACCACACCAAGCACAATTTACAAATCCTACAGCTCTGCGAGAATCTCCCATATTTCATGAAAGCCTAATTCACTGAATTCCTCACTATTATTATTTATTAACGTCAATGATCATTACTGATTGGCTGTGTGTTGTTGTCAGCAGCTACAATAATTTACTCAATGAGAACTAAGAAAATAATACGTAAGAACTCCTTGATAAACCATTTGTCTAATATTTATAAAGTACATAAGATAACTTTTACTAATGTACGGTTGTGTCATATATATATAATATAGCAATGAAACCATTCAAACAAGAGGAGGCTGAAATTAATCTTTGAGCATAACACTGCCACAAGTGTCCTCGGATCACGAAAAACACCTAGCTCTGCTGGGTGCGTGATCTTCGTAGGATCGATGGTTGAGTGGATAAGGTGATATTTACGTTTTGTTATCTCTTGAGGCGGGACAAAGTGTCGTGGGGTCGAACCCTGCCCTGTCGCAGTTTGGTAAATAATACAATATATATATATATATATAGATATATATATATATATATCTATATATATATATATATATATATATATATATATATATATATATAAATATATATATATATGTCGTGCCGAATATGTAAAACTGGTCAATTAGCAAGAACTCATTTAAAATTAAGTCATTTCTAAAATTTTCTCTTATACGTTTAAAGATATATTTTTTTCATTAATGTTGATGTAAAAATTTATAATTTTGCACCAAAAGGAACTTAGAAAACTTACCTAACCTTATTATAACAAGCGTAATTTATTTTAGCTTAACCAAACAAAATATATTTTAGATTTGTTTACAGTAATTTAATACTAAACAAACACAGTGAAATATATTTTTTTCGTTAGGTTCAGAATGATTTTGGCGAAATTATTGCATACACAAATTTTCACTTGTCCTATATGGCAAGATGAGCGTTGCTATTTAAGCCAAGATGGCAAGTTCTGCCTATTCGGCACGACATATATATATATATATATATATGTCGTGCCGAATAGGCAGAACTTGCGATCTTGGCTTAAATAGCAACGTTCATCTTGCCATATAGGACAAGCGAAAATTTGTGTATGCAATAATTTCTCCAAAATCATTCTGAACCTAACGAAAAATATATATTTCACTGTGTTTGTTTAGCATTAAATTATTGTAAACGTATCTAAAATATATTTAGTTGGGTTAGGCTAAAATAAATTGTTCTTATAATAAGGTTAGGTAAGTTTCTAAGATACTTTTGGTGCAAAATTATAATTTTTTACATTAACATTAATGAAAAAAATATATCTTTAAACGTATAAGAGAAAATTTTAGAAAGGACTTAATTTTAAATGAGTTCTTGCTAATTAACCAGTTTTATATATTCGGCACGACATATATATATATATATATATATATATATATATATATATATAGTATATATATATATATATATATATATATATATATATATATATATATATATATATATATATATATATATATATATATATATATATATATATATATATATTTATATATATATATATATATATATATATATATATATATATATATATATATATATATATATATATAAAAGAGGAGCTTGAAATCTAGGAATATACTGGGTACCTTCCCTCCCTCCCTCCCCTCTCTCTCTCTCTCTCTCTCTCTCTCTCTCTCTCTCTCTCTCTCTCTCTCTCTCTCTCTCTCTCTCTCTCTCTCTCTCTCTCTCTCTCTCTCTCTCTCTCTCTCTCTCTCTCTCTCTCTCTCTCTCTCTCTCTCTCTCTCTCTCGTTCCTGCTTAAGCTTTCTTGCAGTTATTCCAGGCTTCTAGCTGTATATCCACTTACAATGAAGTAAGAAGAGTGATGTGCTGGCACTCATAGGCAAGTGGAACGCCAGGCAACACAACACGCTAAGCCCTGCTCACCAACCTCGATCTTGTACATGATTTATCTCAGTGAGTGTCACCAAGATTGGTCTCCCGTGCAGGCAGACAGTCGCAGTCACAGCTGCAGCTGTGCACACTCGAGCTAAGCCATTTCTCCAGAAGCTTTAATCTCTGAAGAAATAGCTCAGGAGCCCCTCAACATACTGAGCCCACTCTATTCTCACACCATTCCCTCTCCCTTTCCTCCCTCCCCTCTCATTTCTTCATTCTTTCCCCTCATTCCTACCTTCCCCCTGCCCTCCTCCCTCTCCACTCTGGTTCCTTCCCTCACCTACCCCATCACCTTTTCCCCCATTTCCCTCCTTCCTCACCCTCGAACACTCTCCCCCTCCTCTCTTTCTCCCCTTCCCGTAGAGGCTTGTTAAACACAGGTAGTTAGGAGGGGTTTAGGTTGACGAATCGGCTGTTATTGAGGGAAGCGTAATAGCGTCTGAGGTCATTAATCTGCACACCTGCCAACCTATTACTCTCGCTGCGAGCCCAGCCTTACCCTACCCATCCCTTATTCCTTTCCCTATCCCCCGTCCTAACCCCCAGACCCCACCCCTCGACTCCATCCCCCACGCTCGTCCACAAGTGGAGATTAGGGAATGTAGGAGAGGGGGGATTAGGGCCGGGTAAGGAGGAGAGGTAAGGGATGAGAGGGGATGGCAGAGAAGGGAAGGTAAGGGAAGGAAAGAGGGGAAAAGTAAGAGATAAAGGAGGGAGAAGAGATGGAAGAGAAGATAGAAAAGAGGAGAGAGAAAAAGGCAGGAAAGGAGAAGAGAAGACAGGAAAGAGGAAAGATTAAAGCAGGAGTGGAGAAGAGAAGGCAGAAGAGAGGAGAGAAGAGACAGCAGGCAGGACATGAAGCACAGGTCCTCTCTACCTTCTTCAGTATTAATAGTAATATTTGCTAATTTCCAGTCTTACATATTTTACCATCTCATTAATTACCCAAACATTATGTTAACAATCATCCAATCAATTTAGTATTTTTTTTTTTTAAGATTTTGGATGAGAGTTCACGAGGCCAATTTGATGTATAAATGTTCAATTTCTCTCTCTCTCTCTCTCTCTCTCTCTCTCTCTCTCTCTCTCTCTCTCTCTCTCTCTCTCTCTCTCTCTCTCTCTCTCTCTCTCTCTCTCTCTCTCTGTTTTAACCATGTAAAGGCTACTCATTCTCTGTGCTTTAATATCTCTTGCTGTCTCTAGTCACATGTGATTATCACGTAGGTAGAATTTACTCTGAACAGAAGTCGTTAATACAGCGTTACTCGTCACTTTAAATTTCCTGTAGTTATTACGTTTTTGGTATTTGATCTAAACTGATTGTTTTCTCATTCAAGATAATCTTGTTTTATTTTTGCCTCTCTAACTCTCTTGATCTGGCGCTTCTTAAGATATGCAGTTTCGTGTTTCAATACTCATCCCATATCTAGAGATCTGTGTTTATACTCATCCCATCATCATAGTCTTGTGTTTATACTCATCCCATCATCATAGTCTTGTGTTTATACTCATCCCATCATCATAGTCTTGTGTTTATACTCATCCCATCATCATAGTCTTGTGTTTATACTCATCCCATCATCATAGTCTTGTGTTTATATTCATCCCACATGCTATTTTTTTTTTACATTTTTACGCATGTAGCTGTTGGATGGTGTTTACGTTACCGAGGTCTCGACTGTTGTTCTGGAGTCAGGAACTCGTCTAACGTAGCATTGGATGCCCAGGTTCGTAGGTAGATTTTGGAGAAAAGGTTGTTGATACAGGGGATTAATTTTGTGTGTGTGTGTTGTCACTGTGCCAGCGTGACTTCGTCCCTTGTTTACATGTCAATAAGGATAATGTTTCTTACATTGAGGAGAGGAATGGAAACTGACCAGAGAGAGGTCCACAGATGAAAGAAAATAGAAACGAAAGAAAAATTCTTCTATATGTGTGTGTGTGTGTGTTAGAGAGAGAGAGAGAGAGAGAGAGAGAGGGGGGGGTTAAGAATTTCATAACTGATAAGCGTAATATGTATTGATAAACGGCGCTATTGGAGGTAATGGTAGTTGTAATAGTGAAGGAGAAGGTGTGGTAGGGGGATGTAGGGAGGGAACGGTACGGGGAGCTAGTTGTAGTAGAGTTGTGTGCGACGTGGTGGAGGCGTGATGGGAACATGGTGGGAAATATGGTGTGGTGGTGGTGGAGGACGAGGTTGTAGTGGTGATGGAGGACGAGGTTGTAGTGGTGGTGGAGGACGAGGTTGTAGTGGTGATGGTGATGGTGGAGGACGAGACTGTAGTGGTGATGGTGGTGGTGGTGGTGGTAGTTGTAGTGGTGATGGTGGTGGTAGTTGTAGTGGTGATGGTGGTGGTTATAGTGATGATGGTTGTAGTAGTGGTGGTGGTTGTAGTGGAGGTGGTGGTGGTGGTGGTGGTGGTGGCGGTGGCGGTGGTGCTGGTGGTTGTAGTTGTAATGGTGGTGGTGGTGGTGGTGGTGGTGGTGCGGGTGGTGGTGGTTGTAGTGGTGATGGTGGTGGTGGTGGTGGTGGCGGTGGCGGTGGTGGTGGTGCTGGTGGTTGTAGTTGTAATGGTGATGGTGGTGGTGGTGGTAGTTGTAATGGTGGTGGTGGTTGTAGTGGTGGTGGTGGTGGTGGAGGACGAGGTTGTAGTGGTGATGGAGGTGGTGGTGGTAGGTGTAGTGGTGACGGTGGTGGTTATAGTGATGATGGTTGTAGTAGTGGTGGTGGTTGTAGTGGTGGTGGTGGTGGTGGTGGTGGTGGGGTGGTGGTGGTGGTGGTAGTTGTAGTGGTGGTGGTGGTTGAAGTAGTGGTGGTGGTGATGGTCGTGGTGATGGTGGTAGTAGTGGTGGTGGTAGTGGTGGTAGTGGTGGTGATGGTGGTGATGATGGTTGTGGTGGTGGTGGTGGAGGAGGAAGAGCAGAGCCCTTCTCATCGTTCAACTTTTTGTGTCTTCGTCTGTCCTCATCCACAGTACCAGTTACTCAGTGAAAAGCACAGGAAGAGACAGATATAAATCCAGACCTGAGATGAGAAAGGTGGGATGGGAAGAAGACGGGAGGGGTCAGGGAGAGAGAATATACTGAAATATGGAGGAAAAGGGATAGGTGAGAGGTGAGGGAGGGAGGGTGGGAGACTGGAAGTGAGGTGAGGGGCGAGGGAGACTGGCAGTGAGGTGAGGGGTGAGGGAGACTGGCAGTGAGGTGAGGGGTGAGGGAGACTGGCAGTGAGGTGAGGGGTGAGGGAGACTGGCAGTGAGGTGAGGGGTGAGGGAGACTGGCAGTGAGGTGAGGGGTGAGGGAGACTGGCAGTGAGGTGAGGGGTGAGGGAGACTGGCAGTGAGGTGAGGGGTGAGGGGAGACTGGCAGTGGAGGTGAGGGGTGAGGGAGACTGGCAGTGGGGTGGAGGAGGTGAGGGAAACTGGTAGTGAGGTGAGGGGTGAGGAGACTGGCAGTGAGGTGAGGGGTGAGGGAGACTGGCAGTGAGGTGAGGGGTGAGGAGACTGGCAGTGAGGTGAGGGGTGAGGAGACTGGCAGTGAGGTGAGGGGTGAGGAGACTGGCAGTGAGGTGAGGGGTGAGGCGAGGCTGGCAGTGAGGTGAGGGGTGAGGGAGACTGGCAGTGAGGTGAGGGGTGAGGGAGACTGGCAGTGAGGTGAGGGGTGAGGGAGACTGGCAGTGAGGTGAGAGGTGAGGGAAACTGGTAGTGAGGTGAGGGGTGAGGGAGACTGGCAGTGAGGTGAGGGGTGAGGGAGACTGGCAGTGAGGTGAGGGGTGAGGGAGACTGGCAGTGAGGTGAGGGAGACTGGCAGTGAGGTGAGGGGGTGGGGGAGGGGAGACTGGCAGTGAGGTGAGGGGTGAGGAGACTGGCAGTGAGGTGAGGGGTAGGGAGACTGGCAGTGAGGATGAGGGGTGAGGGAGACTGGCAGTGAGGTGAGGGGTGAGGGAGACTGACAGTGAGGTGAGGGGTGAGGGAGACTGGCAGTGAGGTGAGGGGTGAGGGAGACTGGCAGTGAGGTGAGAGGTGAGGGAGACTGGCAGTGAGGTGAGGGGTGAGGGAGACTGGCAGTGAGGTGAGGGTTGAGGGAGACTGGCAGGTGAGAGGAGGTGAGGGAGACTGGCAGGTGAGGTGAGGGGTGAGGGAGACTGGCAGAGGATGAGGGGTGAGGGAGACTGGCAGTGAGGTGAGGGGTGAGGGAGACTGGCAGTGAGGTGAGGGTGAGGGAGACTGGCAGTGAGGTGAGAAGTGAGGGAGACTGGCAGTGAGGTGAGGGGTGAGGGAGACTGGCAGTGAGGTGAGGGATGAGGGATACTGGCAGTGAGGTGAGGGGCGAGGGAGACTGGCAGTGAGGTGAGGGGTGAGGGAGACTGGCAGTGAGGTGAGGGGTGAGGGAGACTGGCAGTGAGGTGAGGGGGGAGGGAGACTGGCAGTAGGTGAGGGGTGAGGAGACTGGCAGTGAGGTGAGGGGTGAGGGAGACTGGCAGTGAGGTGAGGGGAGAGGGAGACTGGCAGTGAGGTGAGGGGTGAGGGAGACTGGCAGTGAGGTGAGGGGTGAGGGAGACTGGCAGTGAGGTGAGGGGGTGAGGGAGACTGGCAGTGAGGTGAGGGGTGAGGGAGACTGGCAGTGAGGTGAGAGGTGAGGGAGACTGGCAGTGAGGTGAGGGGTGAGGGAGACTGGCAGTGAGGTGAGGGGTGAGGGAGACTGGCAGTGAGGTGAGAGGTGAGGGAGACTGGCAGTGAGGTGAGGGGTGAGGGAGACTGGGAGTGAGGTGAGGGGTGAGGGAGACTGGCAGTCAGGTGAGGGGTGAGAGAGACTGGCAGTGAGGTGAGGGGTGAGTGAGACTGGCAGTCAGGTGAGGGGTGAGAGAGACTGGCAGTGAGGTGAGGGGTGAGTGAGACTGGCAGTGAGGTGAGGGGTGAGGGAGACTGGCAGTGAGGTGAGGGGGGTGAGGGAGACTGGCAGTGAGGTGAGGGGGTGAGAGAGACTGGCAGTGAGGTGAGGGGTGACGGAGACTGGCAGTCAAGTGAGGGGTGAGTGAGACTGGCAGTGAGGTGAGGGGTGAGGGAGACTGGCAGTGAGGTGAGAGGTGAGGGAGACTGGCAGTGAGGTGAGGGGTGAGGGAGACTGGCAGTGAGGTGAGGGGTGAGGGAGACTGGCAGTGAGGTGAGGGGTGAGGGAGACTGGCAGTGAGGTGAGGAGTGAGGGAGACTGGCAGTGAGGTGAGGGGTGAGGGGAGGACTGGCAGTGAGGTGAGGGGTGAGGAGACTGGCAGTGAGGTGAGGAGGAGGGAGACTGGCAGTGAGGTGAGGGGTGAGGGAGACTGGCAGTGAGGTGAGGGGTGAGGAGACTGGCAGTGAGGTGAGGGGTGAGGGGAGACTGGCAGTGAGGTGAGGGGGTGAGGGAGACTGGCAGGTGAGGTGAGGGGTGAGGGAGACTGGCAGTGAGGTGAGGGGGTGAGGGAGACTGGCAGTGAGGTGAGGGGTGAGGGAGACTGGCAGTGAGGTGAGGGGTGAGGGAGACTGGCAGTGAGGTGAGGGGTGAGAGAGACTGGCAGTGAGGTGAGGGGTGAGGAGACTGGCAGTGAGGTGAGGGGTGAGGGAGACTGGCAGTGAGATGAGGGGTGAGGGAGACTGGCAGTGAGGTGAGGGGTGAGGAGACTGGCAGTGAGGTGAGGGGTGAGGGAGACTGGCAGTGAGGTGAGGGGTGAGGAGACTGGCAGTGAGGTGAGGGGTGAGGGAGACTGGCAGTGAGGTGAGGGGTGAGGGAGACTGGCAGTGAGGTGAGGGGTGAGGGAGACTGGCAGTGAGATGAGGGGTGAGGGAGACTGGCAGTGAGGTGAGGGGTGAGGGAGACTGGCAGTGAGGTGAGGGGTGAGGGAGACTGGCAGTGAGGTGAGGGGTGAGGCAGACTGGCAGTGAGGTGAGGGGTGAGGGAGACTGGCAGTGAGGTGAGGGGTGAGGGAGACTGGCAGTGAGGTGAGGGGTGAGGGAGACTGGCAGTGAGGTGAGGGGTGAGGGAGACTGGCAGTGAGGTGAGGGGTGAGGGAGACTGGCAGTGAGGTGAGGGGTGAGGGAGACTGGCAGTGAGGTGAGAGGTGAGGGAGACTGGCAGTGAGGTGAGGGGTGAGGGAGACTGGCAGTGAGGTGAGGGGTGAGGCAGACACCATCACAAGATCACAGACGCTCATAATAACTTTAGTAAATCACAGCAAAACTAATACTGTGAAATATATTCATAAATTTGTTTCAGTTTTTTTAAATCTATAATGTTAGCACCTGCGATGCTAACACCCGTTATATTAATACCTGCAATGCTAACACCTGCGATGTTAACATCTGCAACGATAACACCTGCAGTGCTAGCACCTGCAACACTAGCACCCGCTATGTTAACACCTGCAACGCTTATACCTGTCATTCTAACATATGCAATGCCAACACCTGTAATACCAACACCTGTAATACCAACACTTAACATCTGCATGTTGCACATGTCAATGAGCACTAAGTGTCACCAGACAAACAGACGTTCAGTGAGAGAGATTATCATTGTATATTGTCACAGGGAGGAGATAAACCCTCATGGGTCACATGCAGCCCCCTGGGACTGGGAGGTAATAGGGTTTCATCCAAGGGAAAAGCCATTCCAACTCCTTGGATCAAGAGACCTCCACCAGCATCACGGCTCCCGCCATGACATGCAAATTAAACAGCACTTAGCTAATTTGTTGTATTTTATTCTTGTTTTTAATACTGTACTTGTTTATCGTGTCCTTGTTCGTACTACTGGTGTCCTTGTTCGTACTACTGGTGTCCTTGTTCGTGTTAATGGGATTATGTTGATATATTGTTTTGAACTTATAGGCGATGTCTTGGTAATTGTTGTGTGTGTGTGTGTGTGTGTGTGTGTGTGTGTGTGTGTGTGTGTGTGTGTGTGTGTGTGTGTGTGTGTGTGTGTGTGTGTGTGTGTGTGTAGTGCTGGGAGTGTCAATGGTGCTGAATGGGGGAGGAGTGATATCTTGAATAATTCGTTCTCTCTGTCTGTCTGCCTCTCTCTCTCTCTCTCTCTCTCTCTCTCTCTCTCTCTCTCTCTCTCTCTCTCTCTCTCTCTCTCTCTCTCTCTCTCTCTCTCTCTCTCTCTCTCTCTCTCTCTCTCTCTCTCTCTCTCTCCCTCTCTCTCCCTCTCTCTCTCTCACTCTCTCTCAGTCTCTCTCTTTCACATTAGTATTAACATTAGGAAATCATTCAAATACATATATAACGAAGAGGAAGTGAAACGTGGGTAGGTAGGACCGTAGAGTGTGTGAGTTGCTCTTACATACGGCCTCCTACAAACCTTTCTTATTCATCATAACAAATATTGAAGTTGATTTTCATCAGTTTCAGCATCGGCCGTCTCCCACCAAGGCAGGGTGGCCCGAAAAAGAAAAACTTTCACCATCATTCACTCCGTCATTGTCTTGCCAAAAGCATGCTTATACTACAACAATAAAACTGCAACATTAACACCTCTCCTTCAGAGTGCAGACACTATACTTCCCATCTCCAGGACTCAAGTCCATCCTGCCGGTTTCCCCGAATCCCTTCATAAATATTGCCCTTCTCACACTCCAACAGCACGTCAAGTTCTAAAAGCCATTTATCTCGATTCGATCCTATCTAACACGCTTATGCATGCTTGCTGGAAGTCCAACCCCCTCCCTTCAACCTTTCCTAGGCCGACCTGTACCCCGCCTTCCCTCCAATACAGATTTATACACTCTCGAAGTCATTCTATTTCCTTCCAGCCTCTCTACATGTCCAAACCATCTTAACAACCCCTCCTCAGCCCTCTGGATAATAGTTTTGGTAATCCCGAACCTCCAAATTTCTAAACTACTAATTCTCTGCATTATATTCACACCACACATTGCCCTCAGACACGATATCTCCACTGCTTCCAGCCTTCTCCTTGTTGCAACATTCACCGCCCATGCTTCACACTCATATAAGAGTGTTGGTATAACTATACTCTCATTCATTCCCCTCTTTGCTTCCATGAACAAAGTTCTTTGTCTCCACAGACTCTTCAGTACACCAATCACCTTTTTCCCCTCATCAGTTCTATGATTCACCTCATCTTTCGTTGACCCACTTGCTGACACATCCACTCCTAAATATCTGAATACTTTATATGTTAATAGAAAATAAAAATCCCTTTGACGTGCGCACACACACACACACCTCAAAGGCAATGGAACCAGACAACATTTCCCCATGGGTCCTTAGAGAGGGAGCAGAAATGCTGTGTGTGCCATTACCCACAATCTTCAACACATCCCTTGAAACTGGGCAACTACCTGAGGTATGGAAGACGGCAAATGTAGTTCCCATTTTTAAAAAAAGGAGACAGAAAAGAGGCAATAAACTACAGACCAGTGTCACTGACGTGTATAGTATGCAAAGTTATGCTGAAGATTATCAGGAGGAAAATGGCGGAGCACATGGAATGGAACAAAAGTATAATGACAACCAGCACGGTTTCATGGAAGGCAAATCCTGTGTCACAAACCCTCTGGAGTTTTATGATAAAGTAACAGAAGTAAGACACGAGAGAGAGAGGTGGGTTGATTGCATCTTCTTGGACTGCAAGAAGGCTTCGACACAGTTCCTCACAAGAGAGTAGTGCAGAAACTAGAGGATCAGGCGCGTATAACGGGAAGGGCACTTCAGTGGATCAGAGAATACCTGACAGGGAGGCAACAACGAGTCATGGTACGTGATGAGGTATCACAGTGGGCACCTGTGACTAGCGGGGTCCCACAGGGGTCGGTCCTAGGACCAGTGCTATTTTTGGTATATGTGAATGACATGAAGGAAGGGATAGATTCAGAGGTGTCCCTGTTCGCAGATGATGTGAAGTTAATGAGGAGAATTAAATAAGATGAGGATCAGGCAGGCCTTCAAAGAGATCTGGACAGGCTGGACACCTGGTCCAGCAATTAGAGAAAGTGCAAAAGTTTGCGACAAGGTTAGTTCCAGAGCTAAGGGGAATGTCCTACGAAGAAAGGTTAAGGGAAATCGGCCTGACGACACTGGAGGACAGGAAGGTTAGGGGAGACATGATAACGACATACAAAATACTTCGTGGAATAGACAAGGTGGACAGAGATAAGATGTTCCAAAGAGGGGACACAGAAACAAGGGGTCACTCTTGGAAGTTGAAGACTCAGATGAATCACAGGGATGTTAGGAAGCATTTCTTCAGTCACAGAGTGGTCAGGAAGTGAAACAGTCTGGCGAGTGATGTAGTGGAGGCAGGAACCATACATAGCTTTAAGACGAGGTATGATAGAGCTCATGGAGCAGGGAGAGAGAGGACCTAGTAGCATTCAGTGAAGAGGCAGGACCAGGAGCTGAGTCTGACCCCTGCAACTACAATTAGGTGAGCACACACACACATATTATATATATATATATATATATATATATATATATATATATATATATATATATATATATATATATATATATATATATATATATATATATATATATATATATATATATATATATATGTATGTATGTATATAGTAACATTCCAAGCACTTTCGTGATTAATAACATTATCAAGGATCGGTAAACATACGACATCAAAAGACTTAAAAGCTGAGATATGACCTGACATGTAAATGCCTTCTCAGTATTGTGAAGTTTTATAGTCAGGTCATATCAGGTAATATTTGAGAGTGACATGTCAGGGAAACTGTGTCAACACCACTTGTAATACTCACAAAGTTTATTCATTATAAATAAGTCTAATTTATGTAATCCTGAACTCACTGATATTGCAGTCAATACTATTTTTTTTGAAGCTCAATTATATTTTATTTCCTCCAACCACAAATTTGATAGACGCCACTTTCTGCACATATTGAAAATCAATTAAGTTATTACTGTCTCTTGCATGAGTATTCGACTCTTGCCAAGATCTACTGCTATATTTATGCTGTATTCTTAGTTCAAGACTTTTCCATTTTTTTTTTTTTCAAAAATAAAATTTATTGCATTTTGTAGAGAGAATTCTATATCTACAGCCATCAGCATTTTCGGAAAAATTATTATTTTTTTCCTCGTGTAAGGGCAGGCGCTTTTATTTGCAGTCGCTGAATGTCTAAGTAGTGCTGTAAGATACAAAAGAAGCAGAGCACTCCCGGACCTGCCTCAATTTTGGCCAGACGATACAAGAACTCATGGACTACAAGATACTCGTGGTGAACGAGGATGTAAGTCATCCTACCGTCACGGCATGGTGAACGAGGATGTAAGTCATCCTACCGTCACGGCATGGTGAACGAGGATGTAAGTCATCCTACCGTCACGGCATGGTGAACGAGGATGTAAGTCATCCTACCGTCACGGCATGGTGAACGAGGATGTAAGTCATCCTACCGTCACGGCTGGTATTGACACCGAGGATATGTACTAGTAAAGCATCGATGTGCTCTTTTCCAGGGCACTTCTAGAGTTACAGTAAGACAGACACTGTCGAACTGAAGTTATCTTCAGGGACTCTTTCGTATTATACCTTGTTGTGGTCTTCTGTGGTAACTCTTTTATCTTTAATGTGCATTAGAGTTAATGTTTTATTAGAGGCTCATGACCAGGCTAGTTCTAGTTTCCCTATGGATTATCATTTTTATATAAAACAAATATTTCACAGGTTACAAGAGTACATAGCATTTTTAAGGCGAATTTTCCATTCATGACGCACAACTACTGGTCGGAAATCATTCACTGAAGTTGGGTAAAATTTGTGATGAACAATTAGTTCTAGCAGAAAAAGTTCTGGAACGGGCACGAAGTTCGTTACCAGAACTATTTTCTACTGTGGTTGTGACACGGCCAATGCGTATCGCACAGGCTCTGCGACATAAGACTGAGAATCCAACTCATGACGGTAACCTGGGCCTATTTGATGAGAAACAGATGCGGCCGTCTCTCTCATACAAAGATCACGTCCAAAATACAACTCTCAGACAAGTCACAAGAGGTATTCATGTCTCAACACGCCGGAGACTGTTGTTGATATATGGCCAGAATAATTACAGGGAGATGGACTTGAGTCAGCTCGTGGACAGTCCGTCTTAGGAAGCAGAAGATAAGAACACAACTTGTCATACAATACGTGTCAATATATCAGTGAGAGAGATTTTATCACGTGCCATGGAAAATATCAGGTATGGAAGGTTATGTACTGGTGCCTGCAGTGTGTATGAGACATATAGTGACACAGTACACAATCTCGTGGGTGGCACTCTGGATGAAAAGAAAAAAATTTGGAAGACAGTAGCCCAAAAATATTCTGGCCAAAAATAGCAGTAAATGTGTCTTCCCGTATCAGGACATGTGCAAGGTGTCAAATTAGAGGGAAAGCAGGTCAATAGAGGTAGCTCCTATTATTTCCCATATCAGCGTTTGGTGAACCTTTCTCTAGGCTGGTTATGGACTGTCTTGATCCCTTATCAGGGATGCATAACGGAAATGAATATCTGCTAACTATTGTGTGTACCTCTGTTAGGTATCCTGAAGCAATACCATTACGACGCATCAATGCACGCTCTATTGTGCGGACTCTGATGAGAGTCTTCACAGAACTAAGGGTGCCGTGTGCATTCCAATCAGACCAGTGATCGACATTCAAGTCTAGGATCTTTCGTCAAATTCTTTTTCAACTAGGAATAACCACTAGGTGCTATAGAAAGACGCTTAAAAGCATGTTGAGAGCGTACGTAATTAACCATAAGTTTGCAAGAGTCAGTTGGTCACAATTCCACATAGCTTACATACGGCCATTCTGTCAAAGGGCCTCTAGCTCTTCTCAAAGAGGATTGAACCACAATAAGACTCCCTATCATGGCGTTTCCCTTCTTCAGGATAAACACTACCAGAATCGTGTTATAGCTGTATAATATATAATAGAAACTCAGCTGGTAATGAAGTAATTGTATGACAAATCATTCCTGCCAAGAACCTTCATCGAGCGACTTGGTCCTGACTTAATAACCAGTGCTTAGTAGATCCCTTTAACATCTAAGTGAAGTAAGTGATTCGATTTATGAGGTACACACGCCTAACAAACGACGTTCTGAGAGAATATACAACATTAATCATCTTAAAAATATGTAACATTCTAACGTGCGTGTTTATCGTGAATTCAATAGGACCCTGATTGTGAATCATAGAATTGATTGCACAGATTCTGTCTGATTATGGACGGGGTCACTGGGGAGTTGAACCCTGGAACACTTTCCAGGTAGACTCCAGGCAATCCAGATTGGTTGGTGTCTAGGCTTTCTGGAATACAGCCAATCAAGTGTTTAAAAACAACTGATCGTTTTGTGTGTGTGTTGTGTAATTATAGGGTAATGTCATTAGGAATGCCAGATGGACTTGTAAGCATTAGGCTCCTAATAAAACAGGTTAGGACAGAGTTGCAAGGCTACTTCATCAGTATCTGACGGTCAGATTAGCAAAGAGTGAATCTGGCGTAAGTGAACGTAATATTCCTTATGCCACTGGACAAGGTGAAGCCTCCATTTTTAGTAATCCATTATGAGGTGGATGAAGTGTTCATGTTCTTCAGTAATCAGTGGAAGGTGAATTACATCTAGTTTTGTTTAATTAAACTAAACTAAAGAAATGTCATGAAAACCATAGCACCATTGGAAAGCTGCTTGTCTTGGTATTAACACATATAATAATGGTGTACTCCGACTATAACACATTCACCTGTACTCACTCTATGAAAATTAAAAATACCCACCTTATGCCCTGGGTTCTGTGTATTAATATTCTAATTTATCACATAAGACTTGAGAGTAACATTCTGCCAGACACGGCATCCAAAACACTAATAAAGGTATATTAATATATGTAACACCTTATTTCAAGGCATAACGAATATGAAGCCCCTTTTATGAAGGAATATAAATATATAACACCAGGGAAAAGGCAAGTAAATGTGTAACACTTTATCTTTTGAAAAATAAAAATTTAGTGGAGGTCATAACCGCCCATTAATTAATGCTAACACGCTGAAGCCAGTACTAATTATATTCTCCATAACATTATTTGGTGCGGAGCTTAACCCGATATTCTGGTAGATATACGTCTGAGAACCCACCACCTCAGTCCAGACTGCTGATACTGACTTATCTACGAAGTCGATCGTCTTCTGTTAAACCACTGGTAACTTACCAGAAATTTCAAATGCATTAGCATTAAATAAGCTTAAATTATAGGAATTTTTTTTTTCAAACACCTTGAAAATTAACTAGTGTTTATAACTAAAAGAAGGCGTCGAGGTGATGAGGACAGGAGAGGTACATAAAATAAATCACCGCTACTCATGGATGGTGGAATTGTTACAGTGATACCGAGAAATTGTATTTGAAAGACAAGGATGTATCAAGACATTAGGAAAAGGTTTCTCCACGACTGCTTCCTTAGTCCTAATCTGATGGACTTTAAAAGCTGTTCGTAGCGAAACGCTTCCTTAATATGTCTTGATCAATGTACACGTGTCTGTTGCCTACCAACATACACACACACACACACACACACACACACACACACACACACACACACACACACACACACACACACACACTATAAAACAGAAGTGTGGGGATATTTGGTAAATCCACCCCCACCCCAGGGGAATAAATAAAATATTTAAATAATTCGTGGTAAGTGCTAAACCCATGTGAAGTCATACAGCGCAACACGTGGTGGAGGCTTGATCCTCCGTCTGCCGAGCATGAGACAGACGTCCTTCCTATTTGTACAGGCCTTTTCCTCCACCCCAGGAAAAACCCACGAGAGTTTTCATCGTGGCTGCTGGTACGGTTGACTGAGTGTCGTGCAGTGTGTGTGATCGAGACACAAAAGTGTGTGAGCAACTCACCTTTGAGAGGATTGTACCATTTGGCACCTGACTCCTCCATGTTTTTTTTCTGGGTTTGTTTGTGTTGCCAGATAAGTTACAGTACCAGTATTGTAGATATTTGTTCATAGAGTTAGTGTAGTCCTTGTAGTCTACCACCCCAATAATAACAAAAGCAATAACAATAACAAAAAAACTACTGCTGTCGTCGCCACCACCACCAATACCATGACCACCAACAATACGACCACCACCACCACCACTGCCACTGCCCATCCCCCCTCCCCCCCAACACAATGTTGGGAGTGGATAGGGAAGCAGAAAATACCTGCATATTTCTGGGCAACAGTAAAACTCAGCAAAGTGAAGGCAAGTTAGTGCACACACCAGCACACCCTTGAGCCTCGTAAAGTGTGTCCACCTACCACACACAACTCTAATCCTGTCTCAAATATCACTTATTTTTCGTAAAACTGTTGTATCCACCTACACACACACACACGCACACACACACACACACACACACACACACACACACACACACAAACACACACACACACACACAAGGAAGGAGGAGAGACAACAGGAAATGACCGGGAAGTATGTGAAGAACTCAACAAGAGATTCAAAGAAGTGTTCACAGAGGAGACAGAAGGGACTCCAGAAAGACGGAGAGGTGGGGCACACCACCAAGTGCTGGACACAGTGCACACAACCGAGGAAGAAGTGAAGAGGCTTCTGAGTGAGCTAGATACCTCAAAGGCAATGGGGCCAGATAACATCTCCCCATGGGTATTGAGAGAGGGAGCAGAGGCGCTATGTGTACCCCTAACAACAATATTCAATACATCTATCGAAACAGGGAGATTGCCTGAGGCATGGAAGACAGCAAATGTAGTCCCAATCTTTAAAAAAGGAGACAGACATGAAGCATTAAACTACAGACCAGTGTCACTGACATGTATAGTATGCAAAATCATGGAGAAGATTATCAGGAGAAGAGTGGTGGAACACCTAGAAAGGAATGATCTCATCAACAGCAGCCAGCATGGTTTCAGGGACGGGAAATCCTGTGTCACAAACCTACTGGAGTTCTATGACATGGTGACAGCAGTAAGACAAGAGAGAGAGGGGTGGGTGGATTGCATTTTCTTGGACTGCAAGAAGGCGTTTGACACAGTTCCACACAAGAGATTGGTGCAAAAACTGGAGGACCAAGCAGGGATAACAGGGAAGGCACTACAATGGATCAGGGAATACTTGTCAGGAAGACAGCAGCGAGTCATGGTACGTGGCGAGGTGTCAGAGTGGGCACCTGTGACCAGCGGGGTCCCACAGGGGTCAGTCCTAGGACCAGTGCTGTTTCTGGTATTTGTGAACGACATGACGGAAGGAATAGACTCTGAGGTGTCCCTGTTTGCAGATGACGTGAAGTTGATGAGAAGAATACACTCGATCGAAGACCAGGCAGAACTACAAAGGGATCTGGACAGGCTGCAGAACTGGTCCAGCAATTGGCTCCTGGAGTTCAATCCCACCAAGTGCAAAGTCATGAAGATTGGGGAAGGGCAAAGAAGGCCGCAGACGGAGTACAGTCTAGGGGGTCAGAGACTACAAACCTCACTCAAGGAAAAAGATCTTGGGGTGAGTATAACACCAGGCACATCTCCTGAAGCGCACATCAACCAAATAACTGCTGCAGCATATGGGCGCCTAGCAAACCTCAGAACAGCATTCCGACATCTTAATAAGGAATCGTTCAGGACCCTGTACACCGTATACGTTAGGCCCATATTGGAGTATGCGGCACCAGTTTGGAACCCACACCTAGCCAAGCACGTAAAGAAACTAGAGAAAGTGCAAAGGTTTGCAACAAGACTAGTCCCAGAGCTAAGAGGTATGTCCTACGAGGAGAGGTTAAGGGAAATCAACCTGACGACACTGGAGGACAGGAGAGATAGGGGGGACATGATAACGACATACAAAATACTGAGAGGAATTGACAAGGTGGACAAAAACAGGATGTTCCAGAGATTGGACACAGTAACAAGGGGACACAGTTGGAAGCTAAAGACACAGATGAATCACAGGGATGTTAGGAAGTATTTCTTCAGCCACAGAGTAGTCAGTAAGTGGAATAGTTTGGGAAGCGATGTAGTGGAGGCAGGATCCATACATAGCTTTAAGCAGAGGTACGATAAAGCTCACGGCTCAGGGAGAGTGACCTAGTAGCGATCAGTGAAGAGGCGGGGCCAGGAGCTCGGACTCGACCCCCGCAACCTCAACTAGGTGAGTACAACTAGGTGAGTACACACACACACACACACACACACACACACACACACACACACACACACACACACACACACACACACACACACACACACACACACACACACACACACACACACACACACACACACAAACACGAACAAACGCACGCACGTACAAACAGATTTATACATAAATACATACATACATTATATATATATATATATATATATATATATATATATATATATATATATATATATATATATATATATATATATATATATATATATATATATATATATATATATATATATATATATATATATATGTATATGTCGTGCCGAATATGTAAAACTGGTCATTTAGCAAGAACTCATTTAAAATTAAGTCCTTTCTAAAATTTTCTCATATACGTTTAAAGATATATTTTTTTCATTAATGTTAATGTAAAAAAATTTAATTTTGCACCAAAAGAATCTTAGAAAACTTACCTAACCTTATTATAACAAGAGCAATTTATTTTAGCCTAACCCAACTAAATATATTTTAGATTTGTTTACAGTAATTTAATACTAAACAAACACAGTGAAATATATTTTTTTCGTTAGGTTCACAATGATTTTGACGAAATTATTGCATACACAAATTTTCACTTGTCCTATATGGCAAGATGAACGTAGTTATTTAAGCCAAGATCGCAAATTCTGCCTATTCGGCACGACATATATATATTTATATATATATATATATATATATATATATATTATATATTTATATATATATATATATATATATATAATTATATATATAGTATATATATTTATTTTTTTTTTTTATTATCACACCGGCCGATTCCCACCAAGGCAGGGTGGCCCGAAAAAGAAAAACTTTCACCATCATTCACTCCATCACTGTCTTGCCAGAAGGGTGCTTTACACTACAGTTTTTAAACTGCAACATTAACACCCCTCCTTCAGAGTGCAGGCACTGTACTTCCCATCTCCAGGACTCAAGTCCGGCCTGCCGGTTTCCCTGAATCCCTTCATAAATGTTACTTTGCTCACACTCCAACAGCACGTCAAGTATTAAAAACCATTTGTCTCCATTCACTCCTATCAAACACGCTCACGCATGCCTGCTGGAAGTCCAAGCCCCTCGCACACAAAACCTCCTTTACCCCCTCCCTCCAACCCTTCCTAGGCCGACCCCTACCCCGCCTTCCTTCCACTACAGACTGATACACTCTTGAAGTCATTCTGTTTCGCTCCATTCTCTCTACATGTCCGAACCACCTCAACAACCCTTCCTCAGCCCTCTGGACAACAGTTTTGGTAATCCCGCACCTCCTCCTAACTTCCAAACTACGACTTCTCTGCATTATATTCACACCACACATTGCCCTCAGACATGACATCTCCACTGCCTCCAGCCTTCTCCTCGCTGCAACATTCATCACCCACGCTTCACACCCATATAAGAGCGTTGGTAAAACTATACTCTCATACATTCCCCTCTTTGCCTCCAAGGACAAAGTTCTTTGTCTCCACAGACTCCTAAGTGCACCACTCACTCTTTTTCCCTCATCAATTCTATGATTCACCTCATCTTTCATAGACCCATCCATATATATATATATATATATATATATATATATATATATATATATATATATATATATATATATATAAACACAGATTGTGTTGCTATATTTTTTTAATAAATTCTTATGGCGAAAATATATTTAAAAAATGGCCAAAGAGAAATTTATCAAGGTTACAGTGTACTTTGAAAGGTATCCAAACAACATTTAAGTCCTGTTGTCCAAGTAATTTACAAGTTAGTGAGTCCAAGGAACTTATAAGTCCAGTAAACAACTAATTTACAGGTTCAGTTATCCAAGTCACTTATAAGCCCAGATATCCAACTAACTTACATATCCAGGTAATGAAGCAAGCTTAACGTCCTGCTATTAGCTTAGACATGTTAGTTTCAGACAGACCAACAACCTGGTTAAGTAAGAATGCTGGCAGAAGTTGCGTTTCAGAACTGACACTGTTAACGGCACTTTATATCCAACAGATGCGTTATAACGGATACAAATAATGTTAAATATGAAATGGGTTCTGCAACGTTGGTCGCTTTTGTTTACAAAAGTTAAATGTATCAAAGAAATAAAATTTGATTTTGACTTTTTATTATAATGCAAAAACTTTTATTAAATTTCTCACTCTCTCTCCCTTCCTCCCTCCCTTCCTCTCTCCCTCCCTCCCTTTCCCCTTCTTCTTTCCTCCCGTCCCTTCCACCAAATACTTGGCCTGTACGTCTCTCTTCTTTCTTATCTCTACACAATTGATTTTGTCTATCCCTTCCCATCCTCCGTCCACCATCTTAGATTTCCCAACTCCCTCCTTCACACACATTCTCCCTCCTACCTGCCTTTACCCACATTCTACGTCCTACATCGTCCTGCAATTCCTTCCCTTCCTCGTCTCTTCACTGCATTCCTATCCCTCTTATCATTCTTCATATCCTCCTTCACCCGCCCCAGTACTTCCCTCCTCCCTCTCTTCCTCCCTCCATCAGCCCGGCAACACCTTGTGTTGGCGCTCAGCAAAATTGTTGGAGGAGATTGTATGAGTAAAGCTGAAAGCAGCAGCCTTGAATGTTGCCACAATACTTCCTGGAACTCCTCCTGCCTGCATTTCCTACTCCTTTTCTAGCCACCTGCTGCCTTCCTTGCCACCTATTGCTTTCCTTCTTGGCCACCTATTGCTTTCCTTCTTGACCACCTATTGCTTTCCTTCTTGGCCACCTATTGCTTTCCTTCTTGACCACCTATTGCTTTCCTTCTTGGCCACCTATTGCTTTCCTTCTTGGCCACCTATTGCTTTCCTTCTTGACCACCTATTGCTTTCCTTCTTGGCCACCTATTGCTTTCCTTCTTGACCACCTATTGCTTTCCTTCTTGGCCACCTATTGCTTTCCTTCTTGACCACCTATTGCTTTCCTTCTTGGCCACCTATTGCTTTCCTTCTTGACCACCTATTGCTTTCCTTCTTGGCCACCTATTGCTTTCCTTCTTGGCCACCTATTGCTTTCCTTCTTGACCACCTATTGCCTGCCTTCCTCCCTGGCTACCTGCTACCTTCCTTCCTCCCTGGCCACCTGCTACCTTCCTTCCTCCCTGGCCACCTGCTACCTTCCTTCCTCCCTGGCCACCTGCTACCTTCCTTCCTCCCTGGCCACCTGCTACCTTTCTTCCTCCCTGGCCACCTGTTACCCTCCTTCTTCCTTAGTTACCTGCTACCTTCCTCCCTGGTCACCTACTACCCTCGTTCCTTCCTGGCCACCTGCTACCATCCTTCCTAACTGGCCCCGCACTATCTTCCATGCTCTCTGGACACCTGCTAACTTCCTTCCTAACTGGCCACCTGCTACCTACCTTCCTGGCCATCTGTTGCCTTCCTGGTCACCTGCTGCTCTCCTGATGCCTTCCTGGCCACAGGCTGCCTCTATCAATTCACACAGAGAACACCGAGACACTGGTGTTTCTAGGGATACGAGAGAAAGAAAGAGAGAGAGAGAGAGAGAGAGAGAGAGAGAGAGAGAGAGAGAGAGGGGACAGAGGGAGGGGTCCTAGGGTAAAAAATGGCTTCCTGAGGTCGCGACATATGAATAGCCAGCCCAGTATGTGAGGTTAGGTCATCACAGTATCACATACTGGAATAATAACCCTCACTAAAACTTCGGGGATTGTGAGTGATCTTGAGTTTTGATTCATGTTATTTGTTGTGATTGTTACTGTGGGTTGTAAAACATAATTTGCTGAGACTGTCGTTTTCTGTGACTATAAATCTTATACTGGGACGTTCATAAATGGTTCTCAATGTTCCTGTGTAGTGTTGCTTCTGTGTAGAGTATGTGTTCTTAGTGTTATTGTGTCCCTGTAGAATAAATGTATTCTTAGTATTGTTACGTCTGCGTAGCGTATGTATTCTTTATGCTATTTTATCTGTATAAAGTGTATGTATTCAAAGTGTTTTTTTCCTATGTATGGTGTAAGTATTCTTAGTGTTGTTGCCTCTGTGTAGAATATAAGTATTCTTAGTGTTTTTGTTGATGTGTAGGGTGTAGAGTTCATATACAGGACGTAAGTACACTTAGTGTTATTGCGTCTGTGTAGAGGGAATGTGTTTTTAGTGTTGTTCCTATGTATAGTCTAAGTATTCTTAGTACTCACCTCATTGTGGTTGCAAGGGTCGAGTCATGGCTCCTGGTCTGATGATAATGTTCCTGTACAGAGTGTAAGTATTTTTAGTGCTTGTATTCCTGTGTAAAGTACATGTATTCTTAGTGCTGTTGTTGGTGTGTAGAGTACATGTATTCTTAATGTTGTTGGTGTGTAGAGTACATGTATTCTTAATGTTGTTGTTGTGTAGAGTACATGTATTCTTAATGTTGTTGCTGTGTAGAGTACATGTATTCTTAATGTTGTTGCTGTGAAGAGTACATGTATTCTTAATGTTGTTGGTGTGTAGAGTACATGTATTCTTAATGTTGTTGGTGTGTAGAGTACATGTATTCTTAATGTTGTTGTTGTGTAGAGTACATGTATTCTTAATGTTGTGTAGAGTACATGTATTCTTAATGTTGTTGCTGTGAAGAGTACATGTATTCTTAATGTTGTTGCTGTGAAGAGTACATGTATTCTTAATGTTGTTGTTGTGTAGAGTACATGTATTCTTAATGTTGTTGTTGTGTAGAGTACATGTATTCTTAATGTTGTTGTTGTGTAGAGTACATGTATTCTTAATGTTGTTGTTGTGTAGAGTACATGTATTCTTAATGTTGTTGTTGTGTAGAGTACATGTATTCTTAATGTTGTTGCTGTGAAGAGTACATGTATTCTTAATGTTGTTGTTGTGTAGAGTACATGTATTCTTAATGTTGTTGTTGTGTAGAGTACATGTATTCTTAATGTTGTTGCTGTGAAGAGTACATGTATTCTTAATGTTGTGTAGAGTACATGTATTCTTAATGTTGTTGTTGTGTAGAGTACATGTATTCTTAATGTTGTTGCTGTGTAGAGTACATGTATTCTTAATGTTGTTGCTGTGAAGAGTACATGTATTCTTAATGTTGTGTAGAGTACATGTATTCTTAATGTTGTTGCTGTGTAGAGTACATGTATTCTTAATGTTGTGTAGAGTGCATGTATTATTAATGTTGTTACTGTGTATAGTAAGTACTCTGTGTCGTTGCTTCTACATGCGTTAATATGTTCTTAGACTCTGGTATCCAGGACTCTGGAAGTTTCACCAACATAAATCTTTACACAACCTCCGCAGTAAAATACAGACGGAGGCAGTGAAATAAACACATTTATATATTTATGTACTCACCTAATTGTCGTTGCAGGGGTGAGTCATAGCTCCTGGCCCCGCCTCTTCACTGGTCGCTACTAGGTCCACTCTCTCCCTTTTGTATGAGCTTCACCATACGTATTCTTAAAGCTATGTATGGATCATGCCTCCACTACACGTTCTAGAATGTTTCACATCCTATGACTGAAGAAATGCTTCCTAACATCCCTGTGTGTATGTGTGTGTGTGTGTGTGTGTGTGTGTGTGTGTGTGTGTGTGTGTGTGTGTGTGTGTGTGTGTGTGTGTGTTATATGCAGTAAAATCACAGCAAACAAGTGATATCACAATATGCCAAATAACCACTGTGAAAAAATAGTGAAATACCAAAAGCTTTCGTAATTTCTCACATTATCAAGAGCTTGAAAGTTATTTCAGGAAATCTGTCAAATATACGAGCACTGTAGTAGGCCTACTGCCCCACGCTAGGTAGGTCCTTCTCACACTCAGTTATTTCCAGCCATATCTTTGTCTAACCTATTTATTTCTAAGAAACTAAGAAAAATATTACGATCATTGCAGCATAGGACGGAATTCAGCAAAGAATTTATTCAGCAAGCAGTGACAAATTTCAGTGTCTTTCCCATACGGAGTTTCAGGAGAGATAAACAAACGTCTTCGATCAGGTGTAACTTTAGGGACAACTGCAGTAATGACAATGGAGTTCAAACTTGAGTAAGCTCAAACTTAGAAGGACCTCCGCTATATATATATATATATATATATATATATATATATATATATATATATATATATATATATATATATATATATATATATATATATATATATATATATATATATATATATATATATATATATATATATATATATATATATATATATATATATATATATATGTATATATATATTGTATGTGTGTTATTTTCTCCCTCAAACAAACACGTATTAATAGTTTAGTAAAGAACTGATTACAAAGGATCAGTAAAGTGGACCTGAGGAGACTCCCATCCGTCAGGTGCTTAAATCAATGTCTTCAAATTACACCTCCATCTTCCAGCCTAGCCATCTACCAATATAGTTATCTACCGACATATCCATCTATCACATATCCATCTATCAACATAGCCATCCACCAACATAGCCATCTACGAACACTCATCAACCAGCTGATTCCCACCTTGCCGAGGACAAGAGTACAAAACACATCAAATCTCTACCGAGACGGATCTACGGAAGCATCCTTTATGTATGCTCCTCAGATGACGTAGAACACCGTCGTAACAGCTGAGGCTGACCTCATGTGTCTGAGGTCACCGGCGTAGGACATCAATATTCCTTACTTGATTTATTGCTTTAGCTATACTGTAAAATTTCCAGTTTCACCTGCGTCTTTGTCTCAGCCTCTTCTGCGCCACCTGCGCCACCTGCGCCACCTGCGCAGCTTCCGTTGTAACTGATGTGTTATCAGGCAGTTTCTCAGATTAACTGCTGGAAGTATTGAAAACTGTGATGCTGAGATATATGATGCTGAGATATATGATGCTGAGATATATGATGCTGAGATATATGATGCTGAGATATATGATGCTGAGATATATGATGCTGAGATATATGATGCTGAGATATATGATGCTGAGATATATGATGCTGAGATATATGATGCTGAGATATATGATGCTGAGATGTATGATGCTGAGATATATGATGCTGAGATATATGATGCTGAGATATATGATGCTGAGATATATGATGCTGAGATATATGATGCTGAGATATATGATGCTGAGATATATGATGCTGAGATATATGATGCTGAGATGTATGATGCTGAGATATATGATATTGAGATAGATAATGCTGAGATAAGATATACAGCGTCTGGGAAATTGGAGACAGTATGATTAACATTGTACCAGTGGTACAATGTTGTACCAGTGGTACAATGTTTCGTAAGCTACAGTAAGTCTCTTAATATTGTTTCAGACTAAAATTCAGACTAAAATTCAGCTTATAAACCCAAGTCGTAATGAACGACTGTCAATAAACAAATTACACTGTGTTGTTTATAGTAGTCATCCTATTGTTAGCGCCGTGGCTGAGTAATTAAAGCCTTGATTCTGGTTTGTGCAAGGACCACGTTTCGAGTTCTAGCCCAGTATTCTTTTTTTTCATGATACCATTGTTGGGTGCTTATTAAAAGTTTCAGTTGAGGAAGATCCATGAGAATGGTTCGTTAGACTCACGAGCGATAAAACTTACAAGCAGTGCAGCTGAGACACTGAAATGTTGCCTCGCACACCCAGGAGAACGATATTTCCACCACTGTCAGTTGATCTGGGTAACAGCCTGAGGATATATATATTACAGCAGCTGTAGAGACGGTTTTGAAGCTGAGACCAACACGTAGATCATTGACACCAGAAGATGTGCAGACGGTCTTGAAGATGCTGTGACAAATACGTAGATTAATGACGCCAGAAGATGTAGAGGCGATCTTCAAGATGCTGAGATCAACACGAAGATCGATGAAGCCTCCAGAGATAAGCTTCACCTCACGATCCAACTTTCTTACATCTTCACAATCACTGTTAACAAGCAATAATAGCTTTTCCTACAGTACGGCTATTGTAATATGTAATTACTTACATATTTATATCCCCTGTTACATAAATTCAAAATTGTGGTATACATTTTACATTAACGACCAGACCACTAAATAACCTGACTGTGAACCTAATTACCTGTGTGGTGGGTAATATGACTCATACATTACAGTCACTCATGGATAATAATACCTTCCACCTGAGTCATTACTGAGGAAGATACAGTGGCTGGCAGATTATTTACAACTGCTCCACAACATTAACAGGACGTAATTGCCTATAAGACATATTCATCTTAGGGATGGATTCATTTCTCTGGAAAATTTAAATGAATTAAAGGCGTTCTGATGAAGAAATTCACGGTAAATTAAATGAGAAATGTGAAACAAGATATATAAAAAAGAACGAAAAAAATAATCTCTTGATATAATAATAATAATAATAATAATAATAATAATAATAATAATAATAATAATAATAATAATAATAATAATAATAATAACAATAATAATAATAATTATAATAATAATAAAAGTGCTAATGATATCTAAATAAAAAAAAATAGTGAGAATGAATTCAAGTTGGTTTATCAAAATTATTATTATTATTATTATTATTATTATTATTATTATTATTATTATTATTATTATTATTATTATTATTATTATTTAAACGACCAGGCCGTACCCACCGAGGCAGGGTGACCTAAAAAGAAAAACTAAAGCACTCTTTTTTTAACTTTATTGATATGTACAGGAGAAGGGGGTTACTAGCCCCTTGCTCCTGGCATTTTAGTCGCCTCTTATGACACACACATGGTCTACGGAGGAAAAATTATGTTCCATTTCCCCATGGAAATAAGAGGAAATAAACAAGAACAAGAACTAGAAAGAAATAAGAAAGCCAAGAGGGGTGTACATGACTGTACATGTATGTGTAGTGTGACCTATGTGTAGTGTGACCTATGTGTAGTGTGACCTATGTGTAGTGTGACCTATGTGTAGTGTGACCTATGTGTAGTGTGACCTACGTGTAAGCTGACGTAAATGAAACCTTGTTTCTTTATTAGACAGAAAAAAGACACCAGAAATCTTACCATCATGTAAAATAATTACAGGTTTCCGTTTTACACTTGGCAGAACGGTAGTACCTCCCTGGGTGGTTGCTGTCTACCAACCTACTACCACAGGACGGTAGTATCTCCCTGGGTGGTTGCTGTCTACCAACCTACTACCACAGGACGGTAGTATCTCCCTGGGTGGTTGCTGTCTACCAACCTACTACCACAGGACGGTAGTGCCTCCCTGGGTGGTTGCTGTCTACCAACCTACTACCACAGGACGGTAGTATCTCCCTGGGTGGTTGCTGTCTACCAACCTACTACCACAGGCCGGTAGTGCCTCCCTGGGTGGTTGCTATCTACCAACCTACTACCACAGGACGGTAGTATCTCCCTGGGTGGTTGCTGTCTACCAACCTACTACCACAGGACGGTAGTATCTCCCTGGGTGGTTGCTGTCTACCAACCTACTACCACAGGACGGTAGTATCTCCCTGGGTGGTTGCTGTCTACCAACCTACTACCACAGGACGGTAGTACCTCCCTGGGTGGTTGCTGTCTACCAACCTACTACCACAGGACGGTAGTACCTCCCTGGGTGGTTGTTGTCTGCCAACCTACTACCACAGGACGGTAGTACCTCCCTGGGTGGTTGTTGTCTACCAACCTACTACCACAGGACGGTAGTACCTCCCTAGGTGGTTGCTGTCTACCAACCTACTACCACAGGACGGTAGTACCTCCCTGGGTGGTTGCTGTCTACCAACCTACTACCACAGGACGGTAGTACCTCCCTGGGTGGTTGCTGTCTACCAACCTGCTACCACAGGACGGTAGTACCTCCCTGGGTGGTTGCTGTCTACCAACCTACTACCACAGGACGGTAGTACCTCCCTGGGTGGTTGCTGTCTACCAGTCTATTACCACAGGACGGTAGTACCTCCCTGGGTGGTTGTTGTCTGCCAACCTACTACCACAGGACGGTAGTACCTCCCTGGGTGGTTGTTGCCTACCAACCTACTACCACAGGACGGTAGTATCTCCCTGGGTGGTTGCTGTCTACCAACCTACTACCACAGGACGGTAGTACTTCCCTGGGTGGTTGTTGTCTGCCAACCTACTACCACAGGACGGTAGTACCTCCCTGGGTGGTTGTTGTCTACCAACCTACTACCACAGGACGGTAGTACCTCCCTGGGTGGTTGCTGTCTACCAACCTACTACCACAGGACGGTAGTACCTCCCTGGGTGGTTGCTGTCTACCAACCTACTACCACAGGACGGTAGTGCCTCCCTGGGTGGTTGCTGTCTACCAACCTACTACCACAGGACGGTAGTACCTCCCTGGGTGGTTGCTGTCTACCAACCTACTACCACAGGACGGTAGTACCTCCCTGGGTGGTTGTTGTCTTCCAACCTACTACCACAGGACGGTAGTGGCTCCCTGGGTGGTTGCTGTCTACCAACCTACTACCACAGGACGGTAGTGCCTCCCTGGGTGGTTGCTGTCTACCAACCTACTACCACAGGACGGTAGTATCTCCCTGGGTGGTTGCTGTCTACCAACCTACTACCACAGGACGGTAGTACCTCCCTGGGTGGTTGCTGTCTTCCATCCTACTACCACAGGACGGTAGTACCTCCCTGGGTGGTTGCTGTCTACCAACCTACTACCACAGGACGGTAGTACCTCCCTGGGTGGTTGCTGTCTACCAACCTACTACCACAGGACGGTAGTACCTCCCTGGGTTGTTGCTGTCTACCAACCTGCTACCACAGGCCGGTAGTGCCTCCCTGGGTGGTTGCTGTCTACCAACCTACTACCACAGGACGGTAGTACCTCCCTGGGTGGTTGCTGTCTACCAACCTGCTACCACAGGACGGTAGTACCTCCCTGGGTGGTTGCTGTCTACCAACCTGCTACCACAGGACGGTAGTACCTCCCTGGGTGGTTGCTGTCTACCAACCTACTACCACAGGACGGTAGTACCTCCCTGGGTGGTTGCTGTCTACCAGTCTATTACCACAGGACGGTAGTACCTCCCTGGGTGGTTGTTGTCTGCCAACCTACTACCACAGGACGGTAGTACCTCCCTGGGTGGTTGTTGCCTACCAACCTACTACCACAGGACGGTAGTATCTCCCTGGGTGGTTGCTGTCTACCAACCTACTACCACAGGACGGTAGTACTTCCCTGGGTGGTTGTTGTCTGCCAACCTACTACCACAGGACGGTAGTACCTCCCTGGGTGGTTGTTGTCTACCAACCTACTACCACAGGACGGTAGTACCTCCCTGGGTGGTTGCTGTCTACCAACCTACTACCACAGGACGGTAGTACCTCCCTGGGTGGTTGCTGTCTACCAACCTACTACCACAGGACGGTAGTGCCTCCCTGGGTGGTTGCTGTCTACCAACCTACTACCACAGGACGGTAGTACCTCCCTGGGTGGTTGCTGTCTACCAACCTACTACCACAGGACGGTAGTACCTCCCTGGGTGGTTGTTGTCTTCCAACCTACTACCACAGGACGGTAGTGGCTCCCTGGGTGGTTGCTGTCTACCAACCTACTACCACAGGACGGTAGTGCCTCCCTGGGTGGTTGCTGTCTACCAACCTACTACCACAGGACGGTAGTATCTCCCTGGGTGGTTGCTGTCTACCAACCTACTACCACAGGACGGTAGTACCTCCCTGGGTGGTTGCTGTCTTCCATCCTACTACCACAGGACGGTAGTACCTCCCTGGGTGGTTGCTGTCTACCAACCTACTACCACAGGACGGTAGTACCTCCCTGGGTGGTTGCTGTCTACCAACCTACTACCACAGGACGGTAGTACCTCCCTGGGTTGTTGCTGTCTACCAACCTGCTACCACAGGCCGGTAGTGCCTCCCTGGGTGGTTGCTGTCTACCAACCTACTACCACAGGACGGTAGTACCTCCCTGGGTGGTTGCTGTCTACCAACCTGCTACCACAGGACGGTAGTACCTCCCTGGGTGGTTGCTGTCTACCAACCTGCTACCACAGGCCGGTAGTGCCTCCCTGGGTGGTTGCTGTCTACCAACCTACTACCACAGGACGGTAGTACCTCCCTGGGTGGTTGCTGTCTACCAACCTGCTACCACAGGACGGTAGTACCTCCCTGGGTGGTTGCTGTCTACCAACCTACTACCACAGGACGGTAGTACCTCCCTGGGTGGTTGCTGTCTACCAACCTGCTACCACAGGACGGTAGTACCTCCCTGGGTGGTTGCTGTCTACCAGCCTACTATCACAGGACGGTAGTACCTCCCTGGGTGGATGCTGTCTACCAAGCTTCTACCTGGGGGTAGGTAGGAAACTGTCTCCTGCTATTGCAGCACCTCAGTACTGGGCTGAGACACAGTACGGCAGCTCCGCGCGGGGACGTGAGGCCGCGGCTTCACTCGTCAACCATTATTATTATCATAAGTAAGCGCTAAACCAATAAGCTTCTGGTTTCTCAACAGAGGTGCTGATTAATGAAACAAATTAAGTTTTAACAAATATACAAGTTGGAATGATTTGTTGTGTGAAACCTCCCTAGCATGGACCAGTAGGCCTGCTACAGTACTTGTTATGGTGGTGGTGGTAGTAGTAGTAGTAGTAGTAGTAGTAGTAGTAGTAGTAGTAGTAGAAGTAGTAGTAGTAGTAGTAGTAGTAGTAGTAGTAGTAGTAGTAGTAGTAGTAGTAGTAGTTGTTGTTGTTGTTGTAGTATAGTAGTATTTAAAATTTTCCCTAATTCCATCAGACATTCTAGTTACAATTAACACAAAATGTTATTCTGATAAATTCTCTTATAAATTCTATTAATATAATTAAAAAAAATCAAGCCTTTCTAAAGACAATCTAAACTCCTTCAACACATCTAAATTCTTTCTGCCTTTCTAAATGTAATGTAAATTATTTCGACTCTTCTAAATGTAATCTAAACTTCTTCAACCCTTCAAAGGACAATCTAAACTCCACCAACTCTTCTGCTTTGGCATGTTGCACTGTAAAAACTGTATTCCTTTGTACTTCACTGTATCATGTTCAAATTAATAAATAAATAAATAAATAAATAAATCTAAACTGCTTCAGCTCTTATACAATCAATCTAAATTCCTTCAACTCTTCTAAAAACAATTGTTCACAAACTTACATTCACAATTTCTGTAAGCATCAAGCAATAAAAAATAATAAACATTAGCTTCAGCGAGTCTGAATTTCCTGGGTGTATGAGGAAGCACTCGAGGGAGAGTGAAACCACTCGACACAGAGAATGATATCAAAGTTTGTCGAAGTAGGACACAGTTATCAGCACAAGATATCTCGTCTAATTAGCCCAAGGGCATGGTGGGTATCGAGTGGGGAAGGGAGAGAGAGAGAAAGAGAGAGAGAGAGAGAGAGAGAGAGAGAGAGAGAGAGAGGAACGTGGGGACGGTGGAGAGAATGGAGAGGAAGGCAAAGAAGCTGAAAGATAACTTGGGCCTTGATGAATGTGACGGAAGTTTTCTGTGTTCTGGTGAGTGTGTATGCTCACCTATTTGCGGTTGCAGGGGTCGATTCACAGCTTCTGTCCCAACCTTTTTGCTGGTCGCTACCAGGTCCACTCACTGCTCCATGAGCTTTATCATGTGTGTGTGTGTGTGTGTGTGTGTGTGTGTGTGTGTGTGTGTGTGTGTGTGTGTGTGTGTGTGTGTGTGTGTGTGTGTGTGTGTGTGTGTGTGTGTGTGTTTGTGTGTGTGTGTGTGTGTGTATGTGTGTGTGTGTGTGTATAATTAGCTGAATTTTATGTCGTTACGCTCTAGCTCTTGTGCACACATCCAAACTTCACATTGGCTGCTGTGATGTCTCCGTCAGTTCTGTATCGGAAAGCCGTGATACGACTGAGTTTTCTTTGTATTATTCTTCTCTGTGACTTATCACAATGTAGTTTTTTCATCTTCGTTCCCTCACTTTGATCTTTCTCATGATAAATAATACCTCAGAGTATCTTACATATCGTGGTCATGTTTCCTCTTCTCTCTACTGTAGTTTTAATATGAATCAAGTATGTTAGGTTAAAGGACACAAGTGAAACTAATATGACATTTTATTGTGGCAACATTTCGCTCCCCAGGAGTTTTATCAAGGTTGGATAAAGCTCCTGGAGAGCGAAACGTTGGTACAATAAAATGTCACATTAGTAGCACTTGTGTCCTTTTACCTAACATATTGTCTTTAATCCTACCAACATTAAGACATGAATCAAATACCTTGAACTTGAGGGACTTCTCTGGTGATAACCCGTCATGTGATGCTTGTCAGGGATGCTGGTGTGTAGTCTAGTGCTTCCTCTCTCTCCTTATTGACTAGTGCAATTATATTCGCTTTTCTCGTGAAACTTTATTTGCTTTATTGAAACTCAGGATACAGGGATGACACCAAGCTGCTGCTACGTATTTTTGTATCTAAAGCGATACTTTGTCTGGTCCTTTTGTTATATCCAGCTTTGGGAATAATGCTTTTCCCTTTGCTTTTGTTTCTGTGTTTATTAGTTCTCTAGCCTTATCTTTCCACTGTTATATATATATTTTTTATGTACGTTGATTTTGGATGTTTCCTTAAATCTGACGAAGACAATGGCCATACATAACTGGAAGGTACCTAAGGTACCTAAGATTACTCTACGTTTAAAGATATATTTTTTTCATTTATGTTAATGTAAAAATTAATAATTTTTGTACCAAAAGAACCTTAGAAAACTTACCTAACCTTATTATAACAAGCTCAATTTAATTTAGCCTAATTCAACTAAATATATTTTAGAAAAGTTTACAATAATTTAATAATACACAAACACAATGAATTTTTTTTTTCGTTAGGTTCATAAGGATTTTTTTTTTTTGCGAAATTACTGCATACACAAATTCTTGCTTTCCTTATTCAGCAAAAAAGAGCGTTGCTATTTAGGCCAAAATCGCGAGTTTTACCTATTCGGCACTTAACACGCAAGTGAACACACACACTCGGTGTGAAATGTTCCCCAATGTTTTCTCAAACATATTTTAGTCACTGTAACATTTTTGTAATGTTTTCTACGTATCTCTTTATTTTAAGAAATTTATTCATGGTTGTGTTTTATTATTCTCTGTTAACATCCGTCCCTCGTCCCTATATTGCTCTTGTATCCTTGTATTGCTCTTGTATCCCTGTATTGCTCTTGTATCCCTGTATTGCTCTTGTATCCCTGTATTGCTCTTGTATCCCTATATTGCTCTTGTATCCCTATATTGCTCTTGTATCCCTGTATTGCTCTTGTATCCCTGTACTGCTCTTGTATCCCTATATTGCTCTTGTATCCCTGTATTGCTCTTGTATCCCTATATTGCTCTTGTATCCCTGTATTGCTCTTGTATCCCTGTATTGCTCTTGTATCCCTATATTGCTCTTGTATCCCTATATTTCTCTTGTATCCCTGTATTGCTCTTGTATCCCTATATTGCTCTTGTATCCCTATATTGCTCTTGTATCCCTGTATTGCTCTTGTATCCCTATATTGCTCTTGTATCCCTATATTGCTCTTGTATCCCTGTATTGCTCTTGTATCCCTGTATTGCTCTTGTATCCCTATATTGCTCTTGTATCCCTGTATTGCTCTTGTATCCCTGTATTGCTCTTGTACCCCTGTATTGTTCTTGTATCCCTGTATTGCTCTTGTATCCCTGTATTGCTCTTGTATCCCTATATTGCTCTTGTATCCCTGTATTGCTCTTGTATCCCTGTATTGCTCTTGTATCCCTGTATTGCTCTTGTATCCCTGTATTGCTCTTGTATCCCTATATTGCTCTTGTATCCCTGTATTGCTCTTGTATCCCTATATTGCTCTTGTATCCCTGTATTGCTCTTGTATCGACTTAATATTTTCAGAAATACATAATATCTTGCATATTTTCTCCCATTTAGTTCGTTGTGACGTCGTATTTTAAACCTTTTTCTATATGCTGGTCTCTTGCTCTCTTTCCGCCTATATCATTCTCAGGTTTTCGTCTACAGAATATATTTACACACCAAGTTCCTCAACGACATCGGTATTAGCTCCACTTCGGCTGAAGATTTAGTCATATAATAACGATACGACTCCCCAGCCTCATCTTTTCTTGACATTTATAGTGTTGAACAAGAAAACTCTTTGACATTGTTCACTTGTTTTCCTCCATAGTGATTCTTCGTCCTTCCCTTGTCTCCAAGTTTATTTCTCCCAGTTTAATGTCTCCTAGGAACTTAAGTTTTGCTTCTTCTCTATTAACTAGTGGTGATCCCCTCTCAACGATGTCTGTGGTATTTCTGTTATGATGTCTGTGGTATTCCAGTTAAGGTATTCGCATTACTGTTTAGGTATATCATCTGTTATTTCTGTTGTTATTGTTCCCAAGATTCGGTCCGTGAACTCCTCTCAAGTTTGTTTCCTCTACTTCTTCAACCCTTTGTTGTTTACTGATTCATAATGCTAACCCTCCCTCTCTCAGCTAGTATTGTCCTCAGTCTGACATAGCTCAGTAAGACTGTATTCTATTGAATATTCTCTCATCTTATCTCGTACTCCTTTGCAGCCAGAGTCAGCATTCTATCTCGTCTCATCACTCTACCTCCCATAATCCAACTTAATGGCTGGTTATTATTGCAAAACTAGTCAAAATTGCCTTTTTCTCTTAAGGTTCCGTTGACTACTTCGCTTTGGATCTCAAACTACTCTTAGTAGGAATAAACTCCGTCGTCACCACCATTCTCAAACCGTTAGGGAAGATATACAACTAACCCATAAATTTGCCTTGGACCGCTGTTACGTTGTAACTTGAGAATGGTCCACCACGGACCGAAATGTCATCTAGCTTTTTTCCCTAGTTCATGGGTTAACTTGGAATTGTTCCATCCAGGGTCACTCTGACTTTGAGTCTTCATTCGGTATCTCCAAGAATAATTTTTTGCTATGTTAACACCGCAAAAATAAGTGAGAGTAATGCCTTTTCTGTAAAGATGACCGACCTCATTCCTGCTACCTGCACCCCTGCTACTGCTAACTCTTCTAAGCGTCTAAGGTGGACAGAGGATTAAAGCCGTGTGTCAACAACACTGGGACAAGCTTGTCATTCTTATCTCCACTCTGTACTAGGCTCTCTCAGTGTTATATTTGTTAATGCTTTCAATGATCATCGTCGCAGCTGCCCCGTCATAAACAAGGCCTCACATGTTGGAAACTAGACATTGCAAGAATAAAGACTATTAACACACAGGAAAACAAAACTCTGTAAAAAAAAAATATCCAGCTACTGAATGCAAGGAGAAAAATTTGCGATTTTCCTGCCATTTTAGAAACATGAGACAGAAAGAAAAGACCAAACATTATTATTATAACAATCAAGGGGAAGCGCTAAACCCGTAGGATTATACAGCGCCTGTGGGGGATGTGGAAGGTATTCAGGCTTAAGTCAAGGAACTGGAGTATAGATCCAATTCCCTAAGATCTAGAGCCCTCACCAGCGTCAAGGAAAATACCAAACAACTTCCCAGAGACGCACAGTACTTAACAATCTTCTGCTTCACATGACAGGACAACAGTACCTTCCTGGATGACTGCTCTCTACCATTCTCGCCCAGCGATTTCCCCCACACATTTTTCACAATATCCTGCGCGAGCTTACGTCTGATCTGTTCTGGTCACATTTTAGCTTTGTTTTTAGCAGGCATCATTTCTGCAGGACTGGCAAGCACAGACCTCACTCTACCAGACCACCACCTCACTGGCGAGCACAGACCTCACTCTACCAGACCACCACCTCACTGGCGAGCACAGACCTCACTCTACCAGACCACCACCTCACTGGCGAGCACAGACCTCACTCTGCCAGACCACCACCTCACTGGCGAGCACAGACCTCACTCTACCAGACCACCACCTCACTGGCGAGCACAGACCTCACTCTACCAGACCACCACCTCACTGGCGAGCACAGACCTCACTCTGCCAGACCACCACCTCACTGGCGAGCACAGACCTCACTCTACCAGACCACCACCTCACTGGCGAGCACAGACCTCACTCTACCAGACCACCACCTCACTGGCGAGCACAGACCTCACTCTGCCAGACCACCACCTCACTGGCGAGCACAGACCTCACTCTGCCAGACCACCACCTCACTGGCAAGCACAGACCTCACTCTGCCAGACCACCACCTCACTGGCAAGCACAGACCTCACTCTGCCAGACCACCACCTCACTCGTTCAAAGATACATCCACATGATGCAATGCCAACAATGGCGAAGAAAAGGCAAAGGAAGAACGTTTCGATCCGTCTAGAGCTTTATCAAGTCACGACTTGATGGAGCTCTACACAGCGAAACATTTTCCTAGTAATATGTACAACATGTGGGTTACTCGTGGAGCTCTCTGAGTTGAGTGTTACTGATGAAACAATTACTGTAGCAGCCTTCCAGTGCTGTGTAGTGATGGTGAAACAATCACTGTAGCAGCCTTCCAGTGCTGTGTAGTGATGGTGAAACAATCACTGTAGCAGCCTTCCAGTGTTGTGTAGTGATGGTGAAACAATCACTGTAGCAGCCTTCCAGTGCTGTGTAGTGATGGTGAAACAATCACTGTAGCAGCCTTCCAGTGCTGTGTAGTGATGGTGAAACAATCACTGTAGCAGCCTTCCAGTGTTGTGTAGTGATGGTGAAACAATCACTGTAGCAGCCTTCCAGTGCTGTGTAGTGATGGTGAAACAATCACTGTAGCAGCCTTCCAGTGCTGTGTAGTGATGGTGAAACAATCACTGTAGCAGCCTTCCAGTGCTGTGTAGTGATGGTGAAACAATCACTGTAGCAGCCTTCCAGTGCTGTGTAGTGATGGTGAAACAATCACTGTAGCAACCTTCCCTGGTATAACAGTGATGGTGAAACAATCACTGTAGCAGCCTTCCAGTGTTGTGTAGTGATGGTGAAACAATCACTGTAGCAACCTTCCCTGGTATAACAGTGATGGTGAAACAATCACTGTAGCAGCCTTCCAGTGTTGTGTAGTGATGGTGAAACAATCACTGTAGCAACCTTCCCTGGTATAACAGTGATGGTGAAACAATCACTGTAGCAGCCTTCCAGTGCTGTGTAGTGATGGTGAAACAATCACTGTAGCAACCTTCCCTGGTATAACAGTGATGGTGAAACAATCACTGTAGCAGCCTTCCAGTGCTGTGTAGTGATGGTGAAACAATCACTGTAGCAGCCTTCCAGTGTTGTGTAGTGATGGTGAAACAATCACTGTAGCAGTCTTCCAGTGCTGTGTAGTGATGATGGTGAAACAATCACTGTAGCAGCCTTCCAGTGCTGTGTAGTGATGATGGTGAAACAATCACTGTAGCAGCCTTCCAGTGCTGTGTAGTGATGATGGTGAAACAATCACTGTAGCAGCCTTCCAGTGCTGTGTAGTGATGATGGTGAAACAATCACTGTAGCAGCCTTCCAGTGCTGTGTAGTGATGATGGTGAAACAATCACTGTAGCAGCCTTCCAGTGCTGTGTAGTGATGATGGTGAAACAATCACTGTAGCAGTCTTCCAGTGCTGTGTAGTGATGGTGAAACAATCACTGTAGCAGCCTTCCAGTGCTGTGTAGTGATGGTGAAACAATCACTGTAGCAGCCTTCCAGTGTTGTGTAGTGATGATGGTGAAACAATCACTGTAGCAGCCTTCCAGTGCTGTGTAGTGATGATGGTGAAACAATCACTGTAGCAGCCTTCCAGTGTTGTGTAGTGATGATAGTGAAACAATCACTGTAGCAGTCTTCCAGTGCTGTGTAGTGATGGTGAAACAATCACTGTAGCAGCCTTCCAGTGCTGTGTAGTGATGGTGAAACAATCACTGTAGCAGCCTTCCAGTGCTGTGTAGTGATGATGGTGAAACAATCACTGTAGCAGCCTTCCAGTGCTGTGTAGTGATGATGGTGAAACAATCACTGTAGCAGCCTTCCAGTGCGGTGTAGTGATGATGGTGAAACAATCACTGTAGCAGTCTTCCAGTGCGGTGTAGTGATGATAGTGAAACAATCACTGTAGCAGTCTTCCAGTGCGGTGTAGTGATGATGGTGAAACAATCACTGTAGCAGTCTTCCAGTGCGGTGTAGTGATGATGGTGAAACAATCACTGTAGCAGCCTTCCAGTGCGGTGTAGTGATGATGGTGAAACAATCACTGTAGCAGTCTTCCAGTGCGGTGTAGTGATGATGGTGAAACAATCACTGTAGCAGCCTTCCAGTGCTGTGTAGTGATGATAGTGAAACCTTAATGTAAAAAACCTCAGGCAACAAATACCCAGTCATCGTACAGGAAAAAAATACAATGATGCCCCTCACACACACACACATTATAATCTGCGTAGAATGGTTGCCATGATTTTGAAAGTGTTCCGTGCCTGTGCACGCTGCCCGTACGCTAGAACTGCGCCTCACGCAACAATTTCCATAACAAGAGTCTCTAAATAATGCCACACGCTATTTTCTTTCCAGTTCATTTAGAATTTGATGCACTCGTGGGCACAACATTGATTAAGCTGCATTTTTCTTCGTTCTGATATTTACACATGATAATTTTTCTCGATTTTTTAAATAATTTTGAAAAAATTCACTAGCAACTAATATACTTTAAATCTTTTAAATTCAGAATAACTTCTGACACTCAAATGCATTGGGCGAGAAACACGAGAAAGTCAAAAATTTGGAAATGTTATGATATGTGTCAGAGATGGCAAGAATTATTTTGCTTTTTTTACTATGAGACCCCCAACTAATATTCAAGAAATTTTGAAAGAGGATGTATGTTAGTTGAAAGGAACTTACACGTTTGTTGAAACTGTCAGAACTACTTATAAGTGAAGACCAAAAATGCACAATACCGTGACTGGAACAACACACAAATAAGACTTTCACTAACTGTGACTTTGTAAATGGTCCAAGTCGGACCGAAACGTCGTCGTAAGCTCCTCTCTCCTATGTGCGGGTTATTTGTGTACCTATAAATGTTTTAATATAAAGCAACACACACACACACACACACACACACACACACACACACACACACACACACACAGAAAGAGAGAGAGAGATAGATAGATAGAGAGAGAGAGAGAGAGAGAGAGAGAGAGAGAGAGAGAGAGAGAGAGAGAGAGAGAGAGAGAAACCGTACACTTAACCCTTGTCATAACACACTGGCAACTTCGCTTCCTCAATTCAAACTTACATGGCATAGGTAATTAGGGACTAATTGACGGGTCTAATTACTCCCGCTAGACCTGATTATTGCAATTGGCAAATACCACTAAGACGACGTGCCTTCTCGAGCAACCTTATAACCAGCGTTGACTGAGTGAGGTTCACTCTGCAACCCACTGAATTATTCCACCAATATGATGGAATTGAGTGATCTGTGTAACTAGTAGACGTTTGCTAATTTAAAAGATATGATGTGTATTGTTCTTTATTAGTATTATTACAATTAGGGGGGATGGAGTGGGGTTAGTGCAGTGGAATAGGTTGTGGGTAGACAGGAAGAGGAAAGAAAGGTAGGTAGACAGGGAGAGTGAGGTAAGCAAGGTTGTAGATAGACAAGGAAAGTGAGGTAAGTAAGGTTGTAGGTAGACAGGGAGAGTGAGGTAAGTAAGGTTGTAGGTAGACAGGGAGAGTGAGGTAAGCAAAATTGTGGGTAGACAGGGAGAGTGAGGTAAGCAAGGTTGTAGGTAGACAGGGAGAGTGAGGTAAGTAAGGTTGTAGGTAGACAGGAAGAGTGAGGTAAGCAAGGTTGTAGGTAGACAGGGAGAGTGAGGTAAGTAAGGTTGTAGGTAGACAGGGAGAGTGAGGAAAGCAAGGTTGTAGGTAGAGAGGGAGAGTGAGGTAAGCAAGGTTGTAGGTAGACAGGGAGAGTGAGGTAAGTAAGGTTGTAGGTAGACAGGGAGAGTGAGGAAAGCAAGGTTGTAGGTAGACAGGGAAAGTGAGGTAAGCAAAGTTAAATGGTCTGACCACTTTGGGTGCTTTAAAGAAATGATTTTTGACACACTGTGACACATGTATAGTGCAAAATCCTCCCAGAGTCTGCTCATCGTGTCTGCTTCCTGTGTCTGTGCCCTTAGCAGGCCTCTGCAGGTGCATAATGTTAAGGAAACAGCAGTAGAGGGCAGAAGAGGGAAGACAGGCAGTAGGAGGTAGGAAGAGGAGGCAGGAGGAAGGAAAGAAGCAGAACAAAGAAAGCAGAAGATGAAAGAGAGGAGGCAGAATGCAGAAGACAAGCTCCAGGAGGCTGGAGAGAGGAGTGAGGAAGCAGGAGGCAGGAAGAGTGTGTCTTGAGTGTAACAGTGAACAAGTGAGAGGCTGCACAACACACAGAGACGCAGCCAGATGAAAGTAACAGGAAGTGTGTGAGAGTAGGAGGATGAGATGAGGAGGAGGCGGCAGCAGCAGTAGCAGCAGCAGCAGCAACAGTAGCAGCAGCAGCAGCAACAGTAGCAGCAGCAGCAACAGCAGTAGTAGCAGCAGCAACAGCAGTAGTAGCAGCAGCAACAGTAATAGCAACAGCAACAGAAAGTAACAGCAGCAGCAGCAACAACAGCAGTAGCAGCAGCAGGAAGAGTAGGCAGAAAATGGCGAGGGAGAAGGGAAAAAGAGAGGGGGCAGTAGGAGGGAAAATTGAAGGAGAAAGCAAGATGAGGAGATAAACAAGAGGAGGAAGGAGTGGGATTAGATGAAGGGTGAAACAGGAAGATGAGTAAAAGTATTGGACAGGGAGAAGGAGGAAGGGGAAGAGAAACTGGGAAGCAGAAAGAGGGGTAAAGTGGAAGAGGTAGGGGAAGAGATGGTGGAGAGAGAGGGTGGAGAGAAAGTAGAAGAAATGGAGAGAAAGTCGAGTGAGTGGGAAAGAGAGGAAGTGGAGTGTAGGCAGAGGTGGAGGAAGTGGCGGCGCAGAGAAGAAAATAAAGAGGAGAACGAAGTGAAGACAAGGAAGAGGAGAAATGAAAGAGAAAATAAATGATAAAAAATAAAAAATGAGAGTCAGAAGGGGGAAGAGGAGAAAAAGAATCAATGTAAGAGACACTTCTAAGAACAATAAAAAATAGAAATAGCTTTAGAGGATAGAGAAAGAAAAGAGAGAGGAATAAAATAAATTAATGTAAAGAAAAAAAAATTAAATAATGAGTCTCACACAAAACTACAGAATTTTTTATTTAGACTTTAGAATTAAAACAGTTCTTATGTTCCAGTAAAATCTGCATAAACACTCGCGCATTATAAATATATATATATATATATATATATATATATATATATATATATATATATATATATACATATATATATACATATATATATATATATATATATATATATATATATATATATGCAATAAGATCACAGTAAACAGGTGATTTCAGAATATGCAAAACAACCACTCTGAAAGAATAGAGAAATTCCAAGCGCTTTCGTGACTACTCACATTATCAAGGAACTATTCTTTCAGAGTGGTTGTTTTGCATATATATATATATATATATATATATATATATATATATATATATATATATATATATATATATATATATATATATATATATATATATATATATATATATATATATATATATATATATATATATATATATATATATATATATATATATATATATATATATATATATATATATATATATTTATTTATATATACTGCATAATATATATATATATATATATGCTCTCCAACGCCTCAGGAAAGGACAAAGCTCGTCTCCTGGCAGTGAAGGCACCACACTCAGGAGATTTCCTGTTTGCTGTTCCCAATTCCTCCTTGGGCACTCGACTAGACCCACAGGCCATTCGGATTGGTGTTGCTCTTCGCCTAGCCGCCCCCATCCTCACTGAACGTAGGTGTATTTGCGGCAGGGCGACAGCTGATCAATTCGGACTTCATGGTCTCGTGTGTCACACAGCAGAAGGGAAGTATGCCAGGCATGAGGAGGTCAATGACATCATAAAGAGAAGCCTCGCCACAGCCCGTTGCCCAGCTCAACGGGAACCCCAAGTGCAGAGGTCTGACAGAAGTCTAGAGCGCCCTGACGGAGCCACTATGCTACCCTGGAAGGATGGAAAGCAGATTGCCTGGGACTACACATGTGCCGCCACATTGGCAGACACCTACTTGCCATACTCCGTAGTGGAAGGGGGTGGAGCTGCCAGCCACAGGGAGACTCAGAAGATCCGCATATATGAAGACCTTCCCCCTTGCTATAACTTCATTCCAATAGGGTCGGAGACCCTTGGAGCATGGGGCAAGTGTGCTCTAAAGTTCCTAATAGAGCTGGGTGAAAAGCTCATCATAGAAACCAAGGACCACAGGGCGACCAGCTTCCTCTTTCAGAGACTCAGTGTTGCGATCCAGAGAGGAAATGCCTGCAGCATTCTGGGCACGCGGCCTACCGCCGGGGAGCAGGACGAAGTATTCGAGATGTAGCTCTGAGTTACCTATGTTGTTTTACTTTGTATCATATTTTTGTGAATGTTTTGTCAGTGTATTTTGTCTTTAAATAATATATATATATATATATATATATATATATATATATATATATATATATATATATATATATATATATATATATATATATATATATATATATATATATATATATATATATATATATATATATATATATATATATATATATATATATATATATATATATATATATATATATATATATATATATATATATTATACAGTATGATCACAATAAACAGGTTATATCACAATATTCAAAATAACTACTGTGAAAAAATAATTAATTTTCAAGCACTTGGGAAACCACTCTATTTTTCACAGTGGTAAAGTTTCTGAAAAATAATTCTTATCAACCAGGCTGTGGAGTTTGCGTGGTTCTTAGATGAGGATGTAGGTACTTCCTGCATACAGCCAGGCACAAACTCCACAGCTCGCTTGGTCAGAATTATTTTTCAGGAAGTTACCGAGTGTCGTCATGAGGAGAGTTAATGGTACACTGGCAACTCCCTCGTGTATGTGAAGTGAATCTGTTGAAAAGTTTTGAATCCTTTGTACTTATGTAGTTTTCTTCTATTGTACTTAATTCACCTCTGCTTTCATTATACTTATTTTGTACTTGCCTATCATCTTAAGTCAATTTAGTATCTTGTGTATTACAATGAAGTTCATTTTTTTACTCTGACCCTCTAAGTCTAAGGCCATTGCAACCCCCTGCTCACTCCTTGCTTTCTGTACACGGTTGACCAAGCTTGTGTTCAGTTACTGTTCTCTACACTCTATGATGCGTCACACGTATATGTAGGGTTATGAGAGTCCTGTAAACTTTCATCATGTTAAGGTTGAAACATATGGACTTAGAGCCAATATATCCGTTACACCGTCTTAAGCGAGTTTCAGCCCTGTCAAGAAATCTATTTTCAAGTGGTAATAAACCCAACTACTGAATATTCAGTTGTACTTTTATCATTTACAACAAAGAGTAACATGGTAAAATTCCATGATATACAAAACTAAGGTCTACGGTTAACTTGTAGTTCCTCTTGAAGGGACGGGAATATAACAGAGCATCTCCATACATTGCATGTATTAAAGCTTTTAACGCGAAGTTGAACAAACTCAAACAACAACAGTTTTACCAAATAACAGGAACTTTACATCCACGATAAAGAACATCCACAACAATCAACAATACCAGCCAGGAAATCCAGGAACTGCAGTATACAATTCACAAGATAACCTTACAACATAAAGACTTACGTTGCATACATAAAGATGACTGCCCAAGACCCTTGATAGTGAGTAACTTACCAAAAGAGGACGAAGACAGGGTAATACCTGAACCACTAAACCAATATTCTTGAGGGTAATACCTGAACCACTAAACCAATATTCTTCAGGGTAATACTTGAACTACTAAACCAATATTCTTGAGGGTAATACCTGAACCACTAAACCAATATTCTTGAGGGTAATACCTGAACTACTAAACCAATATTCTTGAGGGTAATACCTGAACCACTAAACCAATATTCTTGAGGGTAATACCTGAACCACTAAACCAATATTCTTGAGGGTAATACCTGAACTACTAAACCAATATTCTTGAGGGTAATACCTGAACTACTAAACCAATATTATTGAGGGTAATACCTGAACCACTAAACCAATATTATTGAGGGTAATACCTGAACCACTAAACCAATATTCTTGAGGGTAATACCTGAACCACTAAACCAATATTCTTCAGGGTAATACTTGAACTACTAAACCAATATTCTTGAGGGTAATACCTGAACTACTAAACCAATATTATTGAGGGTAATACCTGAACCACTAAACCAATATTCTTGAGGGTAATACCTGAACCACTATATGTATATTCTTATTCTACAACCTTATCGTGTCTACTAGAAAATCCCACAGTTAAAACCACACCAGGATATCAGGATACTGTGAAGAGAACTTCACCTGCTTAGTACCACTGCTACAAACTTCAAGTCCGAAAACTTTTCTTAATTAACAACGACAATAAGAACTCACCAGCAAAACAAAACTTTTAGATATAAAGGCGGGACATCGGGAGCAACCTGAGTCGTCTTGACACTGTGTTCCTGACAGCAGTCTCGTAGACGATCTCTTGCGCCGTTGCTGCTGAAGGATTCCGAAAACAGTGACAAGACATGCGTGTTCACTGTAGTATGTTAAAGAAAGAAAAGAAAGAGTTACCTTACATAAATATATTCAGCTTCGGACACACACACACACACACACACACACACGGGGCCAGGAGCTTAGACTCGACCCCTGCAACCTCAACTAGATGAGTACACACACACACACACACACACCTTCTTGTAGGGACATGTCCTACGAGGAGAGGTTAAAGGAAATCAAGCTGAGGACACTGGAGGACAGGAGAGATAGGGGGATATGATAACGATATATAAAATACTGAAAGGAATCGACAAGATGGACAAAGACAGGATGTTCCAGAGATGAGATACAGCAATAAGGGGTCACAATTGGAAGCTGAAGACTCAGATAAGTCACAGGGATGTTAGGAAGTGGAATAGTCTGGAAAATAATGTAGTGGAGGCAGGATCCAAACATAGCTTCAAGAAGAAGTATGATAAAGTTCACAGAGCAGGGCGAGTGTGACCTAGTAGTGGCCAGTGAAGAGGTGGGGCCAGGAGCTGTGACTCAACCCCTGCAACCACAACTAGGTGAGTACACACACACACACACACACACACACACACACACACACACACACACACACACACACACACACACACACACGCACAAACACACACACACACACATACACACACACACACACACACACACACACACACACACACACACACACACACACACACACACACACACACACACACACACACACACACACACACACACACACACACACACACATACACACACACACACACACACAAAGGGATCTGGACAGGCTGCAGACCTGGTCCAGCAATTGGCTCCTGGAGTTCAATCCCACCAAGTGCAAAGTCATGAAGATTGGGGAAGGGCAAAGAAGGCCGCAGACGGAGTACAGTCTAGGGGGTCAGAGACTACAAACCTCACTCAAGGAAAAAGATCTTGGGGTGAGTATAACACCAGGCACATCTCCTGAAGCGCACGTCAACCAAATAACTGCTGCAGCATATGGGCGCCTAGCAAACCTCAGAACAGCATTCCGACATCTTAATAAGGAATCATTCAGGACCCTGTACACCGTGTACGTTAGGCCCATATTGGAGTATGCGGCACCAGTTTGGAACCCACACCTAGCCAAGCACGTGAAGAAAATAGAGAAAGTGCAAAGGTTTGCAACAAGACTAGTCCCAGAGCTAAGAGGTATGTCCTACGAGGAGAGGTTAAGGGAAATCAACCTGACGACACTGGAGGACAGGAGAGATAGGGGGGACATGATAACGACATACAAAATACTGAGAGGAATTGACAAGGTGGACAAAGACAGGATGTTCCAGAGATTGGACACAGTAACAAGGGGACACAGTTGGAAGCTGAAGACACAGATGAATCACAGGGATGTTAGGAAGTATTTCTTCAGCCACAGAGTAGTCAGTAAGTGGAATAGTTTGGGAAGCGATGTAGTGGAGGCAGGATCCATACATAGCTTTAAGCAGAGGTATGATAAAGCTCACGGCTCAGGGAGAGTGACCTAGTAGCGATCAGTGAAGAGGCGGGGCCAGGAGCTCGGACTCGACCCCCGCAACCTCAACTAGGTGAGTACAACTAGGTGAGTACACACATACACACACACACACACACACACGTACTCATATACAACAGGCCTAGTGTCTAATCGACATGTGCCTAGGACAAAATGGTAACTAACACACATATATATATATATATATATATATATATATATATATATATATATATATATATATATATATATATATATATATATATATATATATATATATATGTCGTGCCGAATAGGCAGAACTTGCGATCTTGGCTTAAATAGCAACGCTCATCTTGCCATATAGGACAAGTGAAAATTTGTGTATGCAATAATTTCGCCAAAATCATTCTGAACCTAACGAAAAAATATATATTTCACTGTGTTCATTTAGTATTAAATTATTGTAAACAAATCTAAAATATATTTAGTTAGGTTAGGCTAAAATAAATTGTTCTTGTTATAATAAGGTTAGGTAAGTTTTCTAAGTTCTTTTTGGTGCAAAATTATAAATTTTTACATTAACATTAATGTAAAAAATATATGTTTAAACGTATAAGAGAAAATTTTAGAAAGGAATTAATTTTAAATGAGTTCTTGCTAATTGACCAGTTTTACATATTCGGCACGACATATATATATATATATATATGTATATATATATATATATATATATATATATATATATATATATATATATATATATATATATATATATATATATATATATATATATATATATATATATATATATATATATGTCGTGCCGAATAGGCAGAACTTGCTATCTTGGCTTAAATAGCAACGCTCATCTTGCCATATAGGACAAGTGAAAATTTGTGTATGCAATAATTTCGCCGAAATCATTCTGAACCTAACGAAAAAAATATGTTTTATTGCGTTTGTTTAGTATTAAATTATTGTAAACAAATCTAATATATGTTTAGTTTGGTTAGGTTAAAATATATTGCTCTTGTTATAATAAGGTTTGGTAAGTTTTCTAAGATTCTTTTGGTGCAAAATTATAAATTTTTACATTAACATTAATGAAAAAAATGTGTCTTTAAACGTATAAGAGAAAATTTTAGAAAGGATTTAATTTTAAATGAGTTCTTGCTAATTGACCAGTTTTACATATTCGTCACGACATATATATATATATATATATATATATATATATATATATATATATATATATATATATATATATATATATATATACATATATTGTGTGTGTGCGCACATGCTCTGGTTGACGGTCTTGCTCTGGTTGACGGTCCTGGGCTCTCCAAGCTTCACACCAACACCTCTGAGCTGTGTTCTCTGCTGCTCTGCCCACTAGAGCTCTCCCAGGGTGGAACTTTTAAGTCCCTGGTATATTTTTCTGCTGGCTCGCGCTTCCTCACACTGAAGATGCTGCCAGAAATTATAAATACTCTGTATATGCATCGCTGAACCTTTTAATTAATTGTGAGTTGAATGTTGCCATTTGACTCTAACTCTTTATCCAGTTTATGAAAGGTATTTATCTCTCTTTCTCCCTCCATTCTCTTTATCTCTTTCCTTTCTCTTTCTCCCTCTCCATTCTCTTTCTCTCTGTCTCCTTTCTTTCTTTCTCTCTCTCCTTTCTCTTTATATCTCTTCTTTTTCTTTCTCTCTCTCCATTCTCTTTCTTTTTTTTTTTTTTTTACACAGGGTTTGACAAGGTTAAGGATCCCTAGCTTTATTGACAAGCTATTTACAGGTTAAGGATTCCTAACTTTATTGGCAAGCTAAGAGCTGTTACCTACATCAGCTCATTTGAAAGCATTTTTATTGTTATGAGACATACAAGTAGGGAACAGAATGAAGTTGGAGCCATCTGTGGGCCAGCATTTTCATTTGATCAACTGACTTTATCTCGTTGACATCATTATGCTGTACGAATGTGTTCCATACTCGAGTCATCCTGGGTATGTATGATCTCAGATGGAGTGATGTTCTGGAGAAGGGTACAGCCAGAGTGAAGTTGCTGCTTTCTGCCCGTCTTGTGGCATAAAAGCTTGTTTCATGCTGTCCTCGAAGTGGATCCAAGTGTGGTATTTTGACAACATTGGCCTTGTACATAACAGTAAGGCCACCCACATCCCTCCTATGTTGAAGGCTCTGCTGAAATGACAGATCTATCCAGGATGGGTCCAGGCGAGAGATGAGACGTCTTGCTCTGTTCTCTACTCTGTCAAGCAGTCGCAGATGAGAGGGGGGCAGGCAAACCAAGAAAGTGGAGCATACTCAAGGTTTGAGCGTACTTGTGCCTTGTACAGGATCTTGCAACCCCTACTGTCAAGCAGATGCGAGATACGGCGAAGTGCTGTAAACTTCCTGGCTGCCTTGTTTGCAAGATTTACAACATGGTTCTTCATGGTTAGTTTGGAGTCAAATTTCACCCCAAGGATATCAACTTCTTCTCCAGGTGCCAACACCTTCCCATTCATCCTTACTACTGCACCAGCATTACCATCATGGTGCCTAGAGACGATCATCATTTGCGTTTTCTCAGGTGTAAATGTTACTTGCCATCTATTTCCCCAAGCTGATATAGCTCTCAGCTGGTGATTGATGTAGCTTAGAGCAGCTGGCATTTCTTCTCTTGGATAAGTGAATGTCAGTGTACAGTCGTCTGCATATGCATGTGATTCTGGGATGAGATGAAGAAGGTCGTTGAAGTAGACATTCCATAACAATGGACCCAGCACGCTTCCTTGTGGAACACTTGCCCCAATAGGATGTCTTGCTGATTCCGTTCCATTGAGAACTACACTTAGAGATCTACCATGAAGGTAATCACTGAGGAGACATAGCGTAGAGCCTGCAATTCCCATTGCTTGAAGTTTTGCTAAGAGGCCCTGGTGCCACACCCGGTCGAAAGCGCCAGCAATGTCCAGTGCTACCACACAGCTGACTTTGGATTCATCCAGTGACTGGTGCCACTTAGTGGAGAGATTTAACAACAGATCAGCAGAAGAGTAACCTTTCCTGAAGCCATATTGACGATCACAAAGTAGTGAGTGGTAGTCAAAAAACTCTGTCATTTGTCTTGAGATTATTGTCTCAAGGATCTTACCAGTGATTGACAGGAGTGACACTGGTCTGTAGTTGCTGATTTCTGCTCTGCTCTTCTTTTTGTGAACAGGGACTATATTTGCCTCTTTCCACAGAGAGGGCCATTTACACTGTACTAGGCAGTGCTGAAAGATGCGAGTTAGAGGTGCTGCTAGCTGGTCTGCACATCTTCTCAACAATCTTGGGCTCAACTTGTCTGGGCCCACAGCCTTTTCATGGTAAAGTGATTTAAGAAGGAAATGCACCTCCTCCTGCCTTATTGTCACCACTGACAGTTTTGACACAGTTCTTGCAGCTAGCCAAGGAGGGTCCCTTGCTGGATCAGGAACTTGCATTTTGGTAGCAAAGTGTTCAGCAAAGAGGTCCGCCTTCTCTTGACTACTAGTAGAGGTGGTCCCATCCTGTCGATTTAGAGGTGGAATGAGCTCATCAGGCAGATAACCTTGTCTGTCCTTGACCAGGGACCACCAGGTTTTGGAGCCTACCCTACCTGATGCTAGCTTTCTTTTAGTGTCCACCTCCCATTTAGCAATGGCCCACTTTTGAACATCACCCATATGCCTACAGGCTTGCGTGTGCAAGTTCCTGTTATAGGTGGTAGGATGTCTCTTATACCTTCGCCATTCTCTCTCTCTCTCTCTCTCTCTCTCCTTTCTTTCTTTCTCTTTCTCCTTTCTCTTTCTCTCTCTCCATTCTCTTTATCTCTCTCCTTTTTCTTTCTCTCTCTCCATTCTCTTTCTCTCTCTCGCCTTTCTTTCTTTTTCTCTCTCCTTTCTCTGTCTCTCTCTCCATTCTCTTTCTTTCCCCTTTCTCTGTTTCTCTCTCTCCTTTCTTTCTCTCTTTCTGTCCTTTCTTTCTCTCTTTCTCTCTCTCCCTTCTCTGTTTCTCTTTTTCTGTCTTTCTTCTCTCTCTCTCTCTCTATCTCTCTCTTCTACCAATACACTTTGCTGCTTTTTCCAATATCTTAAGAGCGTGCTTATTCCACTCAACTCAATATTTCCTTGTGTTTACTGCCTCCTCTTTCTCTGCCTTTACCTTTTATTCTCTCTACTTTTACCTTCTATTATCATTTTCTTTTCCCGATGTTCACTTATTCATTCCTCGAGGTTTTCCATGCTTAATATTCCTGTTTTAATTATTAACTTTCCCTTATACTTGCCTTGCTTCCATTTTTTCTCTATTGTTTTAATGTTTTCTTCATAATTTTCCCTTTCGGCTTTTACTCTCGTCCTGTATTTTGCGTACCATTTTTGGTGTATTCTTTAGGTATATATATATATATATATATATATATATATATATATATTATATAATGTACGAAACGTGGTCATTTTGTTGTTTCAGTTGTCGCTGCTTTTGTGTTTCCAGGTGTCTATTACGAACTTCCAATATACAATTTTCAGATGTAAATTTGGTCATCCAGAGTTGAATGTTAGAAGAGTTACATATATTAGGCTTGAATTTCCACAGATGCTTCCTGGTTTTCAGTTCGTTAATTTTCAAAAGCGTATTTGTTTTCTCCGTGTTACATTTTTTCCCCAAGTATCTTGCTTTTTTTTAGTTTGGCTTCTCTGAATGTGTTCTTCCGTCTCAATGTCAGGGATCAAAGACAGACAGACTTGTAGAAGCATTCGCGGCTCAGGGCTCAAAGAGAGGCTCGCAGAAGCAGTTTCCTCTCAGGGCTCAAAGAGAGGCTCGCAGAAACAGTTTCCTCTCAGGGCTCAAAGAGAGCATCTCAGTAGTTTCGACTCGGCGCTCAGAGAGAGCCTCGCAGAAGCACTTACGTGCACTATAAACTTCGCCAAGGAGCTGGAACACTGCTTGCGGGCAAGCAACTCCTTGACAACACAACCATACCACTTGTTATGACCCGAATACATTAGCAGTTCCCACGAAAAGTCTGGAAGCAAAGCTGTTGAAAGCATTCTGTAGGCAACGCTGAAGAAAACACTTTGCAGGCAGCGCTATTGAAAGAGCTCTGCAGACATCGCTACTGAAAGCACTCTGCAGGCAACGTTATTGAAAGCATTCTGCAAACAACACTATTGAAATCACTCTGCAAGCAACGTTACTGAAAGCACTCTGCAAACAACACTACTGAAAGCACTCTGCAGGCAACGTTACTGAAAGTACTCTGAGCACTCATGTGTCCCGTGGCTTGGTGGGTAGCGCACTGCTCACACTGAGTGTCCGGTGTTCGATCCCCGGTAAGGGTGGAAACGTTGGGCATGTTTCCTTACACCTGCTATCTCTGTTCACCTAGCAATAAGTAGGTA